>NC_091219.1:23214382-23221882 GCF_040958095.1 Procambarus clarkii | reverse complement strand
CAGTCCACTCAGCCTCTCCTATTTCTTATCCCAAATTGCCCTTCCATTACACCTTCTGTTCCACTATTTTTTTCCCGGTTTATCTTCCTCCCTTCAACACGCACCAGCTTCCTTTATCCCCTAACCCAAGTACATTCCTTTATCACCTCTCTCTCTCTCTCTCTCTCTCTCTCTCTCTCTCTCTCTCTCTCTCTCTCTCTCTCTCTCTCTCTCTCTCTCTCTCTCTCTCTCTCTCTCTCTCTCTCTCTCTGTCTGTCTCTTTCTCTGCCGTTAACAAGGAAATCATAAAAGCAACAGATGGTACACACTGACCCGAAGAGAGAGCTGACAGCTCCTGTGGGCGTCATCCTGCGAATAGTCAGTAATATTGCCCTGTAGTTAGACACTCATACACTGCTCACGCACGCACGCACGTACACACAAACTTCCGCACACGTGTGACACACACACGCACTTTCCCCGTGACAAAACCAGAGGAGGAGTGACTGGGAACCAGTCGATCGCTGGTCGCCCCTGTTCACCCAGCAGCAATAGGTCACCTGCACACAAGCAGTATAGAGCCTTACCCTAGCCTTGTTGGGTAAGGCTTACCATGAGCTATGGGAAGAGAAAGCTCTCAGCCTGAGGTAGCCAGGAGGCGTCTACTACTGTCTCCAGCTGTGTACAGAAATGAGACAGAGGCTGTCTACACCCCGTCTACTCCTCGGAGCTCCCTACTTCATGGAGCGCGCCAACTATATGCTACAGTCCATAAAGCCTCCTCTTGCCTACACACCCATATATTGCATGGGGCGCTGGAAGTGGATGGTGCAACCGCCCTCCCTCTCTCTCTCTCTCTCTCTCTCTCTCTCTCTCTCTCTCTCTCTCTCTCTCTCTCTCTCTCTCTCTCTCTCTCTCTCTCTCTCTCTCTCTCTCTCTCTTTTCATTTAGTGTTAAGCCTCATCCAAGTTAGGTAGTGAGAAAAGTTAGCTCTTGTGTGGGCTGCACCTCTTGGTTGGTCAGGACCCAACACCAGCACGAGGAGCAAAGACTTGCACTCGGAAAGGGAATGTTGTCATGTTTGAATGTGTTGGTAGTCTTCCCGGGGGACCAGCCACCAGGGTCCTCTTCCCGGGGGACCAGCCACCAGGGTCCTCTTCCCGGGGACCACCAGGGTCTTCCCGGGGGACCACCAGGGTCTTCCCGGGGGACCACCAGGGTCTTCCCGGGGGACCACCAGGGTCTTCCCGGGGGACCACCAGGGAGGTCTGCACCAAGATCACGTCCCCAACTTGTGTTGTCCGGGTGGAGGTCATCACTTACTGACCTCAACTCACCTGTCTCTGTAGCCCTGATGACGACGAGTAATCTTAGTCTAACTCATCACTCATCTCCGTGGTATATTAATATATCAGAAGGTGACGAAGCCCAATTGAAATCTTTTGCCACGTGTGAAAACAAAATCCATTAAAAATATTGTTTTGCCTTATAAAGTTATAGATATATATATATATACATATATATATATATATATATATATATATATATATATATATATATATATATATATATATATATATATATATATATATATATATGGAGATAACGTAAAAATGATTTTAAAACAAATGTTGTTGCCATACGTTCAACTCTGCGAGGCGACAAAGGCGCAAAATCACCTCCTGACGTATCGTAAACAAGGAATGCTTGTTTAAGTCAATTTGTGGGACTCAGCACTTGTGAAACGGAACACCTGTTTATTGTACCACAGCTGTTGTGTGGAGCCATGGCTGTGTTTACAGGTGTTTGACGTCTGATGATACCTCACATGGACAGCTAAACCATCCATAGCCAACTAATGCCTAGCAAACCCACGCCTAGTATGCCCACGCCCAGCATGCTTACGCCAATCATACCCACGCCCAGCATGCCTACGCCTGTGTCGTGGTTTAGTTCAGGTCAAGAAATGTCTAATTGACAAAAATTCCAACAGCATCATGAGTTGGAGAAAGTCAATTTTTCATCAAATATTTGTGTTTGCAATGTATTGTAATCCTTTGAGATATTCATGTAACAGAGAGAGAGAGAGAGAGAGAGAGAGAGAGAGAGAGAGAGAGAGAGAGAGAGAGAGAGAGAGAGAGAGAGAGAGAGAGAGAGAAGAGAGAGAGAGAGAGAGAGAGAGAGAGAGAGAGAGAGGGAGAGAGAGAGAGAGAGAGAGAGAGAGAGAGAGAGAGAGAGAGAGAGAGAGAGAGAGAGAGAGGAGAGAGAAAAGACGTGGTCTTCTGTTAATTAAAAACATGTTTATATAGAGGAGAGCGAGGCGCTCGACCCCGTGTAAAGTGGACCAATCGTGCTCATGTCTGTGCCCGGAGAGGATGACGTGTGATGCTGTGCACACGGTACACCACACACACAGATGTACACTGAGAGGTATACTCCGGATGTCGGTGGATGAGCACTGAGTTTACTTTGTACTCTCTAGATCCAAAGTGTGCTTTCCGGTGGATCAGTAAGCATTAATAACTCTCTTAGAGGATGATAGACCTATAGTGTATCATGCTGGGATGGACCTATAGTGTGTCATGCTAGAATGGACCTATTGTGTGTCATGCTGGGATGGACCTATAGTGTATCATGCTGGGATGGACCTATAGTGTGTCATGCTGGGATGGACCTATAGTGTATCATGCTGGGATGGACCTATAGTGTGTCATGCTGGGATGGACCTATAGTGTATCATGCTGGGATGGGCCTATAGTGTGTCATGCTGGGATGGACCTATAGTGTATCATGCTGGGATGGACCTATAGTGTGTCATGCTGGGATGGACCTAGAGTGTATCATGCTGGGATGGACCTAGAGTGTGTCATGCTGGGATGGACCTATAGTGTGTCATGCTGGGATGGACCTGTAGTGTATCATGCTGGGATGGACCTATAGTGTATCATGCTGGGATGGGCCTATAGTGTGTCATGCTGGGATGGACCTAGAGTGTGTCATGCTGGGATGGACCTAGAGTGTGTCATGCTAGGATAGACCTAGCGTGATAATCTAGTATAAAGTATGTGATATGTGTCGCCTTGTTTGACCCGGCAGGTCTCGGGGTGTGACAATACTTAATTGCCTTATTGGTCATGTTATCATTTGGATTGGAGAATCATTTGATCAAGGATGATCTGTTGATGGGTACATTGTGTCTATGATATATTTGTTCTAGGTTTATTTTGAGCTGTTGAATGTAGCTCAATTTTATTTTATTTAAATTGTATATAATAAGACAAGTGTTCAACGCACACCGATGACAGACTGAGAAATTAGAACTCCTTCAAACATAGCGAGAGAAGTAAAAGTGCAAATTCTCTAACACGTCTCATTTTGTACGTTCTGGTCTCCAATATATAAATAACAAAGTACTAGGAAAAAATGAGGCTCACGAAAATATCCGTCTTCTATGAATCGGTAAGTGTAAGGTTAGGTGGGACGCCTGGGTTCGTACGTTTCTGGCTAGGTTAGTACTTCGTATTTTATACGTTGTGGCAGCTGCAGAGATCGGGTTGTGAGGGGAACGTGATATCTGGTACATTACTCATTAATCTCTCTTTTGATCGCTGGTTCAGATCTGAGCGAGTGATCAATTCCGCTCTGTATTGGTGAACATATTCATATTTATTATTATTGTTGTGTTTAATGAGTTGATTTCTTACCCTTAACATTGAACTTCCCCATTTGCACTTCCCCAATTCCATTACATATTTAAATCCTTCAGCCATTACATTCTTATTTCCATTACCTCTTCACCCCCCCCCCCAATATTTACCCCACTAAAATATATATATTCCAGTTCCCCATTACATATCCGCTTTCTCTGATAATTCTCTGCCTCAATGATAATAACGAAGGCTACTTCGCCACAGACGCCGAACTGGAGATCCTGGAGCAGGAGCCCTCGCTACCGACCCGAGGACATCAACGCCCTCAGCAGGACGACGCACTTCACCCGAGCGGAGCTCCAGCGGCTCTACCGCAGCTTCAAGGACAGGTGTCCCACTGGTGTGGTCAGGGAAGACGCCTTCAAGGAGCTCTACTTCCAGATGTTCCCCAAGGGAGGTCAGTGATTGGTGGAGGGAGGGGGTGAGGGATGTCAGTGATTGGTGGAGGGAGGGGGTGAGGGATGTCAGTGATTGGTGGAGGAAACCTTTGAACCTTTTCCAGTTTGGTCTTATCCTTGACTAGATATGGACTCCATGCTGGGGCTGCATACTCCAGGATTGGCCTGACATATGTGGTATACAAAGTTCTGAATGATTCTTTACACAAGCTTCTGAATACCGTGCGTATGTTGGCCAGTCTGGCATATGCCGCTGATGTTATCCTCTTGATATGGGCTGCAGGGGACAGGTCTGGCGTGATATCAACCCCCAAGTCTTTTTCTCTCTCTGACTCTTCAAGAATTTCCTCTCCCAGATGATACTTAGTATCTGGCCTTCCTGCTCCCTACGCCTATCTTCATTACATTACATTTGTTTGGATTAAACTCTAACAACCATTTGTTAGACCATTCCTTCAACTTGGCTATGTCTTCTTAAAGTCTCAAGCAGTCCTCCTCTGTCTTAATCCTTCTCATAATTTTGGCATCGTCCGCAAACATTGATAGAAATGAATCTATACCCTCCGGGAGATCATTTACAAATATCAGAAACAAGATAGGACCGAATACTGAGGCCCTGTGGACTCCACTGGTGACTTCACGCTAATCGGAGGTCTCACCCCTCACCGTAACTCTCTGCTTCCTATTGCTTAGGTACTCCCTTATCCACTGGAGCACCTTACCAGCTACACCTGCCTGTTACCTGGTTTACCTGGTTGATGGGGTTCTGGGAGTTCTTCTACTCCCCAAGCCCGGCCCGAGGCCAGGCTTGACTTGTGAGAGTTTGGTCCACCAGGCTGTTGCTTGGAGCGGCCCGCAGGCCCACATACCCACCACAGCCCGGTTGGTCCGGCACTCCTTGGAGGAATAAATCTAGTTTCCTCTTGAAAATGTCCACGGTTGTTCCGGCTCTCTCCAGCTTATGTACCAGCCTCTTATGCGGTACTGTGTCAAAGGCTTTCCGACAGCCCAAGAAAATGCAATCCACCCAGTCTTCTCTTTCTTGTTAAATCTTTATCACCTAGTCGTAGAATTCTATTAAGACAGTCAGGCAAGATTTACCCTCCCTGAACCCATGTTGATGGGTTGTCACGAAGTCCCTTCTCTCCAGATGTGTTACCAGGTTTTTTCTCACAATCTTCTCCATCACCTTGCATGGTATACAAGTCAAGGACACTGGCCTGCAGTTCAGTGCCTCTTGCCTTTCGCCCTTTTTGTATATTGGGACCACATTCGCCGTCTTCCATATTTCTGGTAGGTCTCCCGTCTCCAGTGACCTACTAAACACTATGGAGAGTAGCAAGCAAAGTATCTCTGCACACTCTTTCAGTACCCATGGCGAGATCCCGTCTGGACCAACAGCCTTTCTAACATCCAGATCCAGCAGGTGTCTCTTGACCTCCTCTCTTGTATTTTCGAACCCTTCCAAGGCCGCCTGGTTTACTTCCAAGGCCGTAAGTAAAGGCCAAGTAAGTAAACCGCCTGGTTTACTTACTTTCACGGCCGCACGTGTGCGTGTGTGTGTGTGGGTGTGTGTGTGTGTGTGTGTGTGTGTGTGTGTGTGTGTGTGTGTGTGTGTGTGTGTGTGTGTGTGTGTGTGTGTGTGTGTGTGTAAATCATGAAAATAACACGTGGGGAAAAATGTGACAGTGTCAGTCCACGGAGGAAGAATTGAAACAGGAATTTCCTTAAGTACTTTCGTATATTAATACATCATTCAGAAGGAATGATTTACGAGTCAAGTATTGGACAAATATATGGGCAGGAGGAAGAGGTGAAGTGAGGTACAATGAAAAATGAATGGGAATTAGGTGGATATAAATAACAGCCGCATAAGAACTACAGAAGGCCTGTTGTCCCATACGAGGCAGCTCCTATTTATACCCACTAATGGTTCATGGTCCCATAAAATAAGAGCTTGCATCAATAGGCCCATAAATGGATAATAATAGCATAAGATAATAAATATTTACAATGAATTAGTGAGACAAATGTGTATCAATGATCTTACTCAAATCATCCTTTACTTGATCTATAAAAAAATGGATCTCAGTTATACAAACCACTGCTAATGTTCAAATTACATTCTTATGTAATCTGTATTAAAGCAGATTCAATTATGTTCCTATTGAAAGTGATTTTACAATTCGTTATTGAAGAAGTCATCTCCCAATCAATTTGGTGAGAAGTTTCTGACAAATGAACAAACAAAGCATTAGACAATTGGCCATGTCTTACACAGTTTTTATGTTGCGAAATTCTACATTTCAAATCTTTAGATGTCTACCCAACATAGGATTTATTACAGTCTTTACAAGGTATTTTATAAATGACTCAATTATCACACGAGGGCTGTTTCTAACTAAGGAAGTTTCTATTTCATACTTAAGGAAATTCTTGTTTCAATTCTTCCTCCGTGGTCTGACACTGTCACATACAAATATATATATATATATATATATATATATATATATATATATATATATATATAATATGGATCTAACAGTTGGTGCATATCATGTATACATGGGAGTGCAAGCATGTATATAACTTCCCCCCCCCCCTCATCATCTCTCTAATGGCCTTGTCCCCACCATTAATCACGCCCGGCCTTCTCTCTAAAGAGTTTTCAAGGGAAAGATAACCCGCCCCCCAACCGCGTTTTTTGTTTTTGTTTTTTGGCGCGAAACTCGTCAGCTGACACCATTAGCCACGCATATTTTAGTTTACAGGTAGACACGTGAAGGTGGACGCCGGATGTGTAAACTGTTTACAACCGCCCTAGGGAGGGGGGTGGGGGGTTTATTTACTCTGCAACTGTTTATACACTTGCGTTTTTGAAGTGGAATTGATTTGCGTCGCTTTTCTTTTGATTTGCAAATAGTTTAGGGTCACTGTGTACTTTGATGTTGACTTGTTGAGTGGTCTCACCGTAGCCTGGCCTGTGGCAGGTAAATGGCTGTTACTGAGCCTTTAACGTGGACATTTGTTACCGACCCTTGACCTCTTATCTCCTTCGTTATCAGTATCATCTGGAATATATCTCCTGGCCACCCAGAGACTCTGGAACATAGCTCTTGGTCTATGTTCCACCTCCCACCATGTGGGATGGAGTTTTTTTTTCTACCACAGACGTGGCCACACATTTACAATGCTAACTAGAATATATACATTTTCTTCTGTCCTCCATGGACAGGGTTAGAGAAGTGTTAAACATATAGTTCAAGGGTTTATTGAACACTCAACCACAGAAGGTGATTCGGTGCTTTTAAAATGCTAAACTAACCTACATACGTAAATACATAGATACACAGATTTACGTATGTCCTACATAAAGTGTTAGATGTGTCTTTTACATAGTGTCATTAATGTAC
>NC_091219.1:22926852-23213882 GCF_040958095.1 Procambarus clarkii | reverse complement strand
ATTGGCCATGTCTTACACAGTTTTTATGTTGCGAAATTCTACATTTCAAATCTTTAGATGTCTACCCAACATAGGATTTATTACAGTCTTTACAAGGTATTTTATAAATGACTCAATTATCACACGAGGGCTGTTTCTAACTAAGGAAGTTTCTATTCATACTTAAGGAAATTCTTGTTTCAATTCTTCCTCCGTGGTCTGACACTGTCACATACAAATATATATATATATATAATATATATATATATATATATATATATATATATAATATGGATCTAACAGTTGGTGCATATCATGTATACATGGGAGTGCAAGCATGTATATAACTTCCCCCCCCCCCCTCATCATCTCTCTAATGGCCTTGTCCCCACCATTAATCACGCCCGGCCTTCTCTCTAAAGAGTTTTCAAGGGAAAGATAACCCGCCCCCCAACCCCGTTTTTTGTTTTTGTTTTTTGGCGCGAAACTCGTCAGCTGACACCATTAGCCACGCATATTTTAGTTTACAGGTAGACACGTGAAGGTGGACGCCGGATGTGTAAACTGTTTACAACCGCCCTAGGGAGGGGGGTGGGGGGTTTATTTACTCTGCAACTGTTTATACACTTGCGTTTTTGAAGTGGAATTGATTTGCAAATAGTTTAGGGTCACTGTGTACTTTGATGTTGACTTGTTGAGTGGTCTCACCGTAGCCTGGCCTGTGGCAGGTCAATGGCTGTTACTGAGCCTTTAACGTGGACATTTGTTACCGACCCTTGACCTCTTATCTCCTTCGTTATCAGTAGCATCTGGAATATATCTCCTGGCCACCCAGAGACTCTGGAACATAGCTCTTGGTCTATGTTCCACCTCCCACCATGTGGGATGGAGTTTTTTTTTTTATTATTATTATTTTCTACCACAGACGTGGCCACACATTTACAATGCTAACCAGCATATATACATTTTCTTCTGTCCTCCATGGACAGGGTTAGAGAAGTGTTAAATATATAGTTCAAGGGTTTATTGGACACTCAACCACAGAAGGTGATTCGGTGCTTTTAAAATGCTAAGCTAACCTACATACGTAAATACATAGATACACAGATTTACGTATGCCCTACATAAAGTGTTAGATGTGTCTTTTACATAGTGTCATTAATGTACATTCACAAAGGTGAAATGTAATTCTGATCAGCTTCCATATATACTTTATACCCATACATATACATACACACACACACATATACATACATATATACACACACACACATGCATTCACATACATTTGTCTCATTTACTCTGACAGGTTAAGGTAGCTGATAAAGAAACTAGTGTGCAATTAAGCACTTAATCACTGAAGGTGATGAAGGTGCTTTTACAAGCTCAGGTTATATAGTTACATCATATATATACATTAGGATGGAGGTGATGGGAGGGGGCGGAGTGGGCCGTGCCTGGAGCCGCGGCCGTGTTGATATCATCAAAAGTTTTACCATTTAAAGTTGTTATCGCTATTATGAGCAGAGTATGTCGAGTAGAACATTTCTGGTAATTTTCCTGAGATCAATGCATAATGTTTTACAATAGAGTGAACAAAATATTGACCTTCGTTTCCTGTTTTAAAAGTATGAAGTCAGACCATAGTCATATGAACATATGAACATATGAATATGTGAACATATGAAGACCATATGAAGCCCATAGCCAATGGCTGGATCGTCGTGGTGTTCAATATGTGACAAGCGGTATTCTGTTCTCTTTCGAATCGTGTCAATTCCGGCCTGACCATGTTGAGCACGAACCCCACAGCAATCATCAATGTGGAGAATGTGTGTTACGGAATGTTGGATGTGGCTAGCCCAAGCATCTGGTCTCCAACCTCGGACAGAGAGACATTCTATTTTATAGATATAGACACACACACACACACACACACACACACACACACACACACACACACACACACACACACACACACACACACACACACACACACACACACACACAGTCCCCCATAACAGGCTGGTACATAAGCTGGAGAAACAGGCAGGAGTAACTGGTAAAGTGCTCCAGTGGATAAGGGAGTACCTAAGCAATAGGAAGCAGAGAGTTACAGTGAGGGGTGAGACCTCAGAATGGCGTGAAGTCACCAGTGGAGTCCCACAGGGCTCTGTACTCGGTCCTATCCTGTTTCTGATATACGTAAATGATCTCCCAGAGGGAATAGACTCATTCCTCTCAATGTTTGCTGACGATGCCAAAATTATGAGAAGGATTAAGACAGAGGACGACTGCTTGAGGCTTCAAGAAGACCTAGACAAACTAAAGGAATTGTCGAACAAATGTTTGTTAGAGTTTAACCCAAGCAATGTAATGTAATAAAGATAGGGGTAGGAAGCAGGAGGCCAGTTACAAAGTATCATTTGGGAGATGAAATTCTTCAAGAGTCAGAGAGACAGAAAGACCTGGGGGTTGATATCACGCCAGACCTGTCCCCTGAAGCCCATCTCAATAGGATAACATCAGCAGTATATGCCAGGTTGGCTAATATAAGAACGGCATTTAGACACTTGTGCAAGGACTCATTCAGAACTTTGTATACCACCTATGTCAGACCAATCCTGGAGTATGCAGTCCCAGCATGGAGTCCAAATCTAGTCAAGCATAAGACCAAACTGGAAAAAGTTCAAAGGTTTGCCACCTGACTAGTACCCGGGCAGAGAGGTATGAGCTACGAGGAGAGACTACGGGAATTAAACCTCATGTCGCTAGAAGACAGGAGAGTTAGGGGGGGATATGATAACCACGTACAAGATTCTCAGAGGAATTGACAGGGTAGATAAAGACAGGCTATTTAACACAAGGGGCACACGCACTAGGGGACACAGGTGGAATCTGAGTGCCCAAATGAGCCACAGAGATATTAGAAAGAATTTTTTTAGTGTTAGAGTGGTTGACAAATGGAATGCATTAGGAAGTGATGTGGTGGAGGCTGACTCCATACACAGTTTCAAGTATAGATATGATAGAGCCCAGAAGGCTCAGGAATCTGTACACCAGTTGATTGACAGTTGAGAGGCGGGACCAAAGAGCCAGAGCTCAACCCCCGCAAGCACAAATAGGTGAGTGCACACACACACACAGGACACGCACACACAGGAGGACACGCACACACAGGAGGACACGCACACACAGGAGGACACGCACACGTGTATTACTGACAGAGGGTAATAAACTAATGGCCCGCCTCCATGTGCTCCCCACAACCACGTCCACAACCCCCCCCCCACCAACAACAGTCACCCCAGAAACATCCATTGTCCCCTCTACCCCACCACAACCACTGGACACCATCTCCACCACAACCACTCGACACCATCCCCACCACAACCACAGCACCACCATCCCCACCACAACCACTACAACACCATCCCCACCACAACCACTGGACACCATCCCCACCACAACCCCTGCACCACCATCTCCACCACAACCACTGGACACCATCCCCACCACAACCACAGCACCACCATCCCCACCACAACCACTACAACACCATCCCCACCACAACCACTGCACCACCATCCCCACCACAACCACTGCACCACCATCCCCACCACAACCACTACAACACCATCCCCACCACAACCCCTGCACCACCATCTCCACCACAACCACTGGACACCATCCCCACCACAACCACAGCACCACCATCCCCACCACAACCACTACAACACCATCCCCACCACAACCACTGCACCACCATCCCCACCACAACCACTGCACCACCATCCCCACCACAACCACTACAACACCATCCCCACCACAACCCCTGCACCACCATCTCCACCACAACCACTGGACACCATCCCCACCACAACCACAGCACCACCATCCCCACCACAACCACTGCACCACCACCCCCACCACAACCACTGCACCACCATCCCCACCACAACCACTACACCACCATCCCCACCACAACCACTACAACACCATCCCCACCACAACCACTGCACCACCATCCCCACCACAACCACTACACCACCATCCCCACCACAACCACTACACCACCATCCCCACCACAACCACTACAACACCATCCCCACCACAACCACTGCACCACCATCCCCACCACAACCACTACACCACCATCCCCACCACAACCACTACACCACCATCTCCACCACAACCACTACACCACCATCCCCACCACAACCACTGCACCACCATCCCCACCACAACCACTACACCACCATCCCCACCACAACCACTACACCACCATCTCCACCACTGCACTACACCACCAATACCACTACACTACACCACCACTACCACTACAACACCATCCCCACCACTACCACTACACCACCATCCCCACCACAACCACTACACCACCATCTCCACCACAACCACTACAACACCATCCCCACCACAACCACTGCACCACCATCCCCACCACAACCACTACACCACCATCTCCACCACAACCACTACAACACCATCCCCACCACAACCACTGCACCACCATCCCCACCACAACTACTACACCACCATCTCCACCACAACCACTACACCACCATCTCCACCACTGCACTACACCACCAATACCACTACACTACACCACCACTACCACTACAACACCATCCCCACCACTACCACTACAACACCAGCTCCACCACAACCACTGCACCACCATCTCCACCACAACCACTACAACACCATCCCCACCACAACCACTACAACACCATCCCCACCACAACCACTGCAACACCATCCCCACCACAACCGAAGGACATGTTACAGAAATGTCATGTTGACAAACAATTTAAATTTTCTGTAAATGAGGTGTGTGACGCCTCAGGAGGGAGTGACCCGCGCCTCCAGGAGCTTCTTAACACCAACCTGCAGACTCTGCTGTATTTTACAACTCAAAGATGGATTAACTTGCACTATCTGCTGTCTGCTGTCCTTTTTAGTTTATTAATGAATATTGAAAGAGTTGTAAAACAATTTACTGTTGTTGAAATAATTTTTCTTGTATTGAACTTTATCATCAATAGCCTCGCTATTGTTATTATCATTCAAAATGCAAAAAAGATTATTACATGTTATGCCATGATTTTTTTGGGGCAAATTAATAGTGTTTAATTTTTATAAACTAATTCAATAATGTATTATCATTTAATAATAAAGTTTTAATATGGATTTCATACGAAAATATTTGGACATTGTTTACCAAGCAATACACGGAGGCAAAGACAAATACACAAAAGGACATTGGACAAATACACACAGACCGGAAGGGCTTCCTTGCTGATATCAAGGTGAGAGTTTCTGGTGACACAGAGAGAGCAGCTGCGCGACGGTGACATCACCTGACGTCACCATCCAGCCATGAAGTCGGTGAAGCACTACACAGGAGAGACCACAGAGGAGCACCACAGAGGTCAGGCTACACAGGAGAGACCACAGAGGAGCAACACAGAGGTCAGGCTACACAGTAGAGGCCACAGAGAAGCACCACAGAGGTCAGGCTACACAGGAGAGGCCACAGAGAAGCACCACAGAGGTCAGGCTACACAGGAGAGGCCACAGAGAAGCACCACAGAGGTCAGACTACACAGGAGAGGCCACAGAGAAGCACCACAGAAGTCAGGCTACACAGGAGAGGCCACAGAGGTCAAGTTACACAGGAGAGGCCACAGAGGAGCACTCACAGAGAGTTTCCAGGACGTCTAGGTCCGAGGGAAGAGAGACTTCTCCAGGTAACAGTTTGGTTGTTACAGAACTGGCAAGACAAGAAGCAAGGAAACGAGCGGCGGAGGAGCAGTGTGTAGGACACCCCAGCGGGTCATGACACAGGAGCAGCAAGAATACTGCAAGAGGCAGCGGAAGCATTGTGTGGACCTCTTGCAATAGTATTCAACTACTCATTGGGAAGCTATATAGTCGTCCCGGCTTGTCGCCTTTCTATTGGAGATTTTCGGCGCCGTGGAGAGGAGGGGACCTGCTGCATGGGTAACAGCTTCTCCTCCATATCAACCTACCCGGGCTTTGCGCCCTGGAGAAGCCACACCAGAGCGCAACTCCATAATTTCCTGAGACTGATGGATGCTTTCTACTACTACTACTACTACTACTACTACTACTACTACTACTACTACTACTACTACTACTCCCTGGAAAAGGGGAGGGGGGTCTACCAGACTGATGAAAAACGGCTAAAATGTTGCCAATATATAAAAAGCGAACGACAAAAATCGCTGAATTGGTTGTCTCCAAATACTTGCACGAGTTCAGAGAAGGGGAATCGTGCTTCCATAAACATAATTACAGTTTTACAGACAGATAATTCAAATCCAACGAGAGAGACTAGGTTGGGGAGTCAGTATTGTCCTTGACTGTCAGGAAACCAACCACACTGTCACACACAGGAGACTACAATCCAGTTGTGTAAGGGAGTACCTCATGGAAAGGAAACAAAGGGTCACAGTGAGAGGAGGGACGATATCTCGGTAGGAGAGGAGTAAAGAGTGCAGCACTATAGGATCCATCTTGGTCTTAATATACGTCAACGACGGATTCATTCACATGATCGTCTTCGTCGACGTGCACGTCGAGTTATCTTAAGAAGTAGTGCGTCCTGACGTTATCTTGAGATGATTTCGGGGCTTCTTTTAGTGTCCCCGCGGCCCAGTCCTCGACCAGGCCTCCACCCCCAGGAAGCAGCCCGTGACAGCTGACTAACACCCAGGTACCTATTTTACTGCTAGGTAACAGGGGCATAAGGTGAAACAAACTCTGCCCATTGTTTCTCGCCGGCGCCTGGGATCGAACCCAGGACCACAGGATCACAAGTCCAGCGTGCTGTCCGCTCGGCCGACCGGCTCCCTGACGTGTATAGATTCGTATATTTCCGATCATTTTTACTGTCATATCGACAGTATGAACCGTAACGGCATTTGTGTTAAATAAGTGCAATTTAGCCGGTCGGCCGAGCGGACAGCACGCGGGACTTGTGATTCTGTGGTCCTGGGTTCGATCCCAGGCGCCGGCGAGAAACAATGGGCAGAGTTTCTTTCACCCTATGCCCCTGTTACCTAGCAGTAAAATAGGTACCTGGGTGCTAGTCAGCTGTCACGGGCTGCCTCCTGGGGGTGGAGGCCTGGTCGAGGACCGGGCCGCGGGGACACTAAAAAGCCCCGAAATCATCTCAAGATAACCTCAAGATAGCCTTGGCATGGTTGTGGTGTTGGGCCGCGGCGCACTTGCTGAAGTAAAGTATCGCTACGTGAGTGTGTGTATGTACGGGCGAGTGCGTACAGCACACTTTACAGGATCCTGGCGATCAACAGCCGACACAATATGGCCCGAGTTGCCAATTTTGTGAGAGTTAAAGTTTGATTGGTCGTAATCCTGGAGAACGTAAACACCCTCTCTTTCCTACACTCCGTCCCCCCCTTCCCATTCTCACGTGTGCGTGCGTGCGCTCTCTCTCTCTCTCTCTCTCTCTCTCTCTCTCTCTCTCTCTCTCTCTCTCTCTCTCTCTCTCTCTCTCTCTCTCTCTCTTTAAACTAAGTCAAGGGTTCATAAGGGCTGTCAAATGACGTACCTAGTGAAACTACAAGCAAGAGCTGTTATCCAACCTCTGCTCATCTGAAGCCTGCTCCTAGAAACTCATTTATTTCATGAGAATGTACGTTGAAACTATCCCATAGGGAACTATCATATAATGGACCTCGTGAAACTGCAAGCAAGAGCTGTAATCCTTCCTCAGCTCAGTTGAAACCTACTCCTAAAGGCCCATTTATTTCATAGCCTGTTATATGCATCAGCCTTTATTCATTAACAACATTAGGTAACAATGATATAAGGAGCATGATGAGCCTGTAGCCAACTGTGTGCCAGAGTCTTCATGTGATCAGTTGACCTGATCTCCCGTGTATCAACCTGTTGAGTGAACAAGTTCCAGATGGGAGTCAGCCTCGGAGTGAATGGTCGCTAATGGAGTGATGTTCTTGAGAAAGGCACTTCTAGCATGAGACTGTTGAAGGTTGCGAGCCTAATGCTACGAGTGGCAACTACTAGTAGTCCACGGAGTTGGGCCAGGTGAGGAACTTTGAGGATGTTGGCCTTGTACATAACAGTAAGACCAACAACGTCACGACGGTGTTGCAGGCTCTGATGTTAAGACCGTTCCCACCAGACTTGGTCAAGACTAGAGATGAGCCTTAATGCCCGTCTCTCCACTTTGTTCAACAGTCTAACAAATGATGGGATGCAGGCAATCCAGGAAAGGGGTGCATACTCTAGATGGGAACGATCTTCATATAAGTTGCATGTGCTCCATATATAATGTTTACAGCCCATGCTGTCAAGGAGGTGTGAGATGCGCCGTGGAGGTGCAAGTTTCCTGGCTGAATTTTAAACTGGGTTAAGCACATGGCTCTTCATTGTCATTGAAGAGTCGAACTTCATTCCCGAGATGTCAATTTCATCAGTGAACTCTGGGAATTTGCCGCCCATTTGCAAGCCTGTCTGATTCGCCATGTGCAGTCTAGTTATCATCATCGCTTGTGTCTTCTCAGCCGCAAATGTGACCAGCCATCTCCTACTCCAGGTAGATATCGCTGAAAGTTGGTGACTTATGATTCTTGCAGCAGTTGGCATTTCCTCTTTTCTGTATGTGAAGGTTCGAGTGCAGTCATCAGTATTGGCTTGAGCTACAGGAATAGAACGTTGCACCCACAGACGCCTTCGCGTCTGTCATAGGAAAATTACTTGAATCAATAGATAGATAGCCAGGGGTAAATGAGGTCTATTTACACACAGACAAACACAGATTAATCAAAGCACCACAACACGTGTTACCCAGGCCTCAAGTTTAGCAAATTTACCCCAATCTTTTCCAGGATATTGCCAGCAGTTGATGGGCGGAGGGCTTGCAACATTGCATATCTTGACACCAACTCTGTCTTTAATAGTGAAGCTCACCAGAACCTTATTGGAGGGGGGGTGTATTGTATGTTGTATTAGGGCGTGATTATTGTATGTTGTATTAGGGCAACCGAGAGTTAAATCTAAATATATATATATATATATATATATATATATATATATATATATATATATATATATATATAGTCTATCTTTTAAACAAATTACGGTGTGGTTTAAGACTTTGATCACCTTCTTCAGTGCGCCGTGTACTGAAGGAAGTTAACAATGATGTAGACAGACATAGACACAGGAAGAGACCGGGAAGCAAAGATATTGATTTTATATTTCCCAGTGTTGAAAAATATTTTCAGAGTCGGAGCTGGGGAGGATTTTACGGGTGAGTGAGCGTTGTGTTGGGTGGTTGGTGGTGCGTGTGGTAATGGAGGAGTCTGGTGTCTCAGGCGGGAAGGAGGAAGGCAAGGTGAGAGAGAAGGAATGTAGTGAGGGGGAGGAGTATATGGGACATGGAAGAAACAACAGTAAAAGACACATCAAAGCACACACACACACTCAACACCTGCTGAACACCTGCGCACGCGCTCCAAGGTCAACCAACATCGCAAGTGGCTCCATAAAAAAGACTGAACCTATAAATCAAGTGGTAATGATAAACAATAATAGATGAGTCAGTAGAGTTCTGGGTTGGTCAAGTTCTGTACCATCGTGGCCCAGTTGGTTAAGGCAGGCGTCTGGGAATCACCAACTCGCAAGTTCAAGTCCCTCCGTGTCTCAAAATGATTTTCATTAATATCACGCAATTGTGATTTCATTGTTATATTTATATACACAATGTATATATATATATATATTAGTATATTTTGGTAGCAGTCTTTCTTGTAAACATATGTTGTTGAATATGACTGAAAGGTAAGATTAATGCTTCTAACACGAATCTTCTCAATATTTCTTACGTTTTTCTTCACTGTCGGGATAATTAAAACATTAACTCTCCAAAGTTCATTTTCTCATTTTTATTTATGGTCTAATGCCTAAAAGCGTTTCACAAGGACTTCTCATATTTTCAAAGACAGGTTTTTACACAGATCATTTCATGCTTATATTCGTTTTTGGGTGAGGTGATATGACACAAAGGTTTTGGGTGAGGTGATATGACACAAATGTTTTGGGTGAGGTGATATGACACAAAGGTTTTGGGTGAGGTGATATGACACAAAGGTTTTGGGTGAGGTGATATGACACAAATGTTTTGGGTGAGGTGATATGACACAAAGGTTTTGGGTGAGGTGATATGACACAAATGTTTTGGGTGAGGTGATATGACACAAAGGTTTTGGGTGAGGTGATATGACACAAAGGTTTTGGGTGAGGTGATATGTCACAAAGGTTTTGGGTGAGGTGATATGTCACAAAGGTTTTGGGTGAGGTGATATGAAACAAAGGTTTTGGGTGAGGTGATATGACACAAAGGTTTTGGGTGAGGTGATATGTCACAAAGGTTTTGGGTGAGGTGATATGACACAAAGGTTTTGGGTGAGGTGATATGACAAATGTTTTGGGTGAGGTGATATGACACAAAGGTTTTGGGTGAGGTGATATGACACAAATGTTTTGGGTGAGGTGATATGACACAAAGGTTTTGGGTGAGGTGATATGACACAAAGGTTTTGGGTGAGGTGATATGACACAAAGGTTTTGGGTGAGGTGATATGTCACAAAGGTTTTGGGTGAGGTGATATGACACAAAGGTTTTGGGTGAGGTGATATGACACAAAGGTTTTGGGTGAGGTGATATGTCACAAAGGTTTTGGGTGAGGTGATATGACACAAAGGTTTTGGGTGAGGTGATATGACACAAAGGTTTTGGGTGAGGTGATATGTCACAAAGGTTTTGGGTGAGGTGATATGACACAAAGGTTTTGGGTGAGGTGATATGTCACAAAGGTTTTGGGTGAGGTGATATGACACAAAGGTTTTGGGTGAGGTGATATGTCACAAAGGTTTTGGGTGAGGTGATATGACACAAAGGTTTTGGGTGAGGTGATATGTCACAAAGGTTTTGGGTGAGGTGATATGACACAAAGGTTTTGGGTGAGGTGATATGACACAAATGTTTTGGGTGAGGTGATATGACACAAAGGTTTTGGGTGAGGTGACAGAAGACAGAACACGAAACAATGGGTATATTGCATACTTGCTGCTTCTATGTTGTTCTTGCTGCTTCTATGTTGGTTTGGGGTCTTGAAGTGGGTAAAATATAGTTATGTGTTAACTGGCTGTTGATTGCTGGTGTTGATGCACATGTTCCTTGACCTCACAAAGTTAGGTCCTGTTGCGGTCACTTGGCTGCTTTTTGTATAGCTTCCTTGTTCTGTTGAGTCTATGATTGAGTTCTTTGACACGTTCGCAATAGTACCAATGAAATGAGGTTTTGAAATTGGTCCCATTTTCCTAAGCAAAGTTCCAGGCTTCAGATGGAAGTGGAGGTGGTAGGGGTAGATTTAACTTAAGATCAATTTGGACCCCATAGTGGTCGCTTGTGAGTGTGGGCTCAGCTGACCATGTTGCTGCATCTCTTAGAGAGGCTGAAACGAAGTTCATTCTTGTTTAGGATTTGAATTTCTAGTAGCTGGTCTACAAGATGTGCAGTGTGAGTGCCGGCCTCATTTGTTGTGTTCGACCCCAGTGCCACTCCATGATGGGCATTAAAATCACCACAGATGATTGTGTTTGATGTAGTCATGTGTCCAAATAACACCGAGAGATCCATTTCAGCACGTGGAGACCTGTAAACATTAAACACTTCAGATCTGTCATGTCCTAGCTCAATGGATACTCCCATTACCTCTGTCCCTGCTCCACAACTGGGTGAGCTGGTTATGGGCTTGGGAGATTAGGTCACATTTCACATAGATAAAATCTTCACATCGTCTGCATTGCCCGATGACCCATGTAAGGAAGAAGCCTCGATAGCCTGAGATTTTAGGTTCTAATCCGACTCGAGGCAAGCTCTCCTGTAATATCAGGATGTCTATGCCTTTGGTTGCTGCTATGCATTGCTAGTGTTGCAATTTTGTGCACAGCTCTTGTTCACCCCTTGTTTGTGAAGATGTGAGTCGTTGTAGGTCTTGAGATGGTTTCCATTTGTTGTTCTATGACTGCTTTGAGCCTCTGCGAGTCACATGCTGATTTTTTAACTGGTAATCCTTCAATGATGATCTTTAGCCTTGATTCTTCCCATGGAGGCGGCTGCCGAAAGTGTTGATATGGTCTTTCTTCTCCTTTGTTCTTAATGGTCCATATCAAGTCCACTTTCTCTAGAATCTTCACTAGATTATCCGTCCACCGTCCATGCACTTGTTCAATATTGAAGGTTTCTCTGAAGCAATTTGTGTAGGCTATCTTTGATTGACAGTCTGGCGGTGGTTCCAACAAGTTTTGCTGTTATCGTGGCTATCCTTTGTTGGATCCTGTTTTCTAATGCTGGTAAGTTGGTTTCCATTCTTAGATTCTCTCGACGCGTCCATATAGGTGCTCCCAGCATTGTTCTGTGGGCATCATTTTGAGACACTTCCAGTTTCTGCCATTGGTTATCACTGAGGGATGTAAGAGCAGGAGCAGCATAGTCAATGAGTGACCTAACTGCTTGAACGTAGTACATTTGAGTACTGGTAGAGATGCACTCTCTCTAAGACTGGTCAGGGAGCGCAAAGCTGAGTTTCTGACTTTACAACGTTGCCGAAGATATTAAATTTCTTGAGTGAATTTCAACTGGCTGTCTATCATGACTCCTAAGTATTGAAGAGAGGTAACCCACTCAATTTCATGTCCTTGTATTGCGGTTTGTGATGACCCCGTCCAGTTTTACTCTCAAACAAATACTTAATCAAAGACAGCCAAACACTCTCTGTGTTGTGAGTGTTGGAACAGTGAGAGAGGGGGACCCCCATGCTGGGGTGTGACACACTACAAGAGATTGTGTTTTGTTTTATCGTCAGCAGGGAAAAGGAGCTACCGGCTCCGAACTCCTGTTCTGACTTGAGGGGAATCTGGGCCAACATTATAGGATGTAAAAACTTTTCTTTATAGGCACCTGGACTAGGGCCCGCTTTTTGCCAAATTGGACATCATGGTACCGGGCAGCCGCAAATGTTTGTTATCAGCGAAGAGTTGGTAGTTGGTCAACTGATAGGGACAGCTCTCTAGTGGCATAACGGATCAAAATTCAAAATATAATGTGGCAATAATACTAAAGATATCGAGCATGGCCTTCACAGAGATCATTCATGTCTATAAATCCTGATTTCTTGAATTATGTGTTTAATATTTAACGCAAACAGGTATCAAGTAAATGTTCATATTTGATGTAAACAGATATTTTTTTCTGTAAAACAGAAAAATTGTATTTTTATATACATGAGGGTAATGTATATGTTCGTGTACATGAGGGTACACGAATGGAGGGTTTCTGACTCCTCTTTGTAGGCTGACAGTTCTCCTTCCCGCAGCTCATGGTAAGTCTTAACTACTAGTTATACACGACCCGCCATTCGTTTTACAACCAGGTTCCCAATTGCTTCTGGGCCCCAGTCACTCTCTTCCGGATTGTTGCTGTGTGTGTGTGTGTGTGTGTGTGTGTGTGTGTGTGTGTGTGTGTGTGTGTGTGTGGGTGTGTGTGTGTGTGTGTGTGTGTGTGTGTGTGTGTGTGTGTGTGTGTGTGCGTGTGTCATCCCCAGGATGCAGCTCACAACACCTCTCTTAACCCCCCAACTACCTATTTACTGCTAGATGAACAGACGCATCAGGTGAGAGGAAACATTGGCCAAAATTCTTCCGCCCAGTCATGGGAATCGAAACCCACGCTCGTCAACTGTGAGCTTTGACCACAGGCCACCATACTGTGGATCTGATCTTCCTGATGGCTCTCTTCTCCTTTCTTATTCCCATCATCATTTGCGGACGCGCTCGCCTTTGTTTGTTAGTGTTACAGGCCTCTTGTGCCTCTTCTGTGCCTTCTGTTTTGCTCTCTCTCTCGCTCTCTCTCTCTCTCTCTCTCTCTCTCTCTCTCTCTCTCTCTCTCTCTCTCTCTCTCTCTCTCTCTCTCTCTCTCTCTCTCTCTCTCTCTCTCCAACAAACAAACACACACACCTCTCATCTGACGCGACTGGGTTTTTTTCCTTACCTGGAACAGGTTCAGGAGGTAAGCTCTCACAGAGGGACCCCAGTTAATCCTGGGCTTTGTAACGTCACAATGCTTCATTTAGCATCGCTGTTATTTCAGGTAATTCGACTGTACTCGTCCAATGGGTTGTTGTTTGTGCAAACTAATGACCGGTCAATGTTTGTGATGACCTGTGAAGGTTTGTGATGACCTGTGAATGGTTGTGATGACCTGTGGATGGTTGTGATGACCTGTGAATGGTTGTGATGACCTGTGAATGGTTGTGATGACCTCTGAATGTTTGTGATGACCTGTGGATGTTTGTGATGACCTGTGGATGTTTGTGATGACCTGTGGATGTTTGTGATGACCTGTGGATGGTTGTGATGACCTGTGGATGTTCGAGTATGTGTGAACGTATTCACCGAGCATCACTAAGTATAGGAGTGAGAAAAGATATATGTATGTAGACACAGTTCCATAAGAAATGTTCAAAAAAATTCAAATATTTACAAAATATTTACATATATATAAATATTTCATTCCAAATAATCTACTAACAGACATTTTAGATAAATATCCCCAGTTTACTAACTGTGCTAACTGTAGGGAGTAACTGTGGGTGACTGTAACCTTTCCACCATTGTCCACTTAATTGGAGGGTCGGTTAATTGATACTTGTGGTCGGTCTCGGGCCCATTGTTGATATAGTAATTTATTAAATTGTGCTGCTATCTTATCAAGACTGTAAATTTCTTATCTGTAAATTGGTTAGTTATATGAATTTTGGGGTTTAGTGCCTGAGCCCATTATGTGCCTCTGTGATCCTTTCTACTGCCCTCCCCACCACAGGATGGGTATGGGGTCTACTGCCACCCACCATGGGTATGGTGGTGTTCTACCCCCACACCATGGGTATGGTGGTGGTGTACTACCCCCCACACCATGGGTATGGTGGTGGTGTACTACCCCCCCACACCATGGGTATGGTGGTGGTGTACTACCCCCCACACCATGGGGTATGGTGGTGTACTACCACCACACCATGGGTATGGTGGTGGTGTACTACCCCCCACACCATGGGTATGGTGGTGGTGTACTACCACCACACCATGGGTATGGTGGTGGTGTACTACCCCCCACACCATGGGTATGGTGGTGGTGTACTACCACCACACCATGGGTATGGTGGTGGTGTACTACCCCCCACACCATGGGTATGGTGGTGGTGTACTACCCCCCACACCATGGGTATGGTGGTGGTGTACTACCACCACACCATGGGTATGAGGTGCATAATAAATGAACTAAACTATAAACAAAGTGCTTGTTCATGTGTGAAGTCAACCCATCCTCCTGTTGTGGTAGTACTTATAGTAACGAGGAGGAACTTAGTACATATACCCACGCACAACGCAATTACAAAGTACAAATAAGTACTATTGAATTCGGACAAACCGGAAAAAAATTCTACATATGTTGCAAAGACAACCTAACCTATCCTCCCTATGCCTAATACACGCTATAAGAGGCCTTATATAGTACATATGTGTGCTATACTAGCTATACTAGGAATATTTGTTTGTTTCTTACCTTCATTTGTTCTGACTATAAGCTAAATAGTACCAAATTCTACTATCTAATTGCTTAGTACGTCAATGTTTGTACTATGGGGGCACATAGTTACAAAAAAGTACTATCTAAAGAGAAGGATGGGTTAATGTTGGAGTAACATTATCCCGCTAGCTTGTCTGAGTGTATTTGTCTCGGTAATAGTGTATAATGATCTTAAGTATCAGGAACATGTCCCTTACCAAGTATTATGTCCCCTTCACCTGTATAATATCTGTAAGTCCAGGTTACGTTATTGATTCACAACAATCCAGATTACGTCATTGATTCACAACAATCCAGATTACGTCATTGATTCACAACACTCCAGATTACGTCATTGATTCACAACACTCCAGATTACGTCATTGATTCACAACACTCCAGATTACGTCATTGATTCACAACACTCCAGATTACGTCATTGATTCACAACAATCCAGATTACGTCATTGATTCACAACAATCCAGATTACGTCATTGATTCACAACACTCCAGATTACGTCATTGATTCACAACAATCCAGATTACGTCATTGATTCACAACAATCCAGATTACGTCATTGATTCACAACACTCCAGATTACGTCATTGATTCACAACAATCAATTCAGAACGCATTCTTTTTAAGGGGGGGAACAGGGGGGAGGGGGTCAATAGAAAATGTCCCATTTTAATTACCGCCATTTATTCAGCCACAAATTGCGGGATATATTGGAATAATAGTCGTTAGGAGCGAGTTACGATGGTAATTGGGTTGTTATATATGGGTGGTGATTCATGTGGTTGTGGCTACACCACTCTGGTGTGGGTGCGCGCTGGGCAGAATACATTCATATTATTTGACTATTAACCTAATGGAATAAATTGATATTTTATATTTACATGCATATGCATGTGTTTATATTTATATATATCACAATAGGACAAGAGTTCCTGTTGTTAAATATTACTTGTGTGTTCATGCAAGTGTCACACACACACACACACACACACACACATATAAGTGTGACAACCCATCAACATGGGTTCAGGGAGGGTAAATCTTGCCTTACAGGCTTGATAGAATTCTACGATCAGATGACAAAGATTAAGCAAGAAATACAATGGGTGGGCGGACTGCATTTTTTTGGACTGTCGGAAAGCCTTTGACACAGTACCCCATAAAAGGTTGATGCATAAGCTGCAGAAACAGGCAGGAGTAATTGGTAGGGCGCTCCAGTGGATAAGGGAGTACCTAAGCAATAGGAAGCAGAGAGTTACAGTGAGGGGTGAGACCTCAGACTGGCGTGAAGTCACCAGTGGAGTCCCACAGGGCTCTGTACTTGGACCTATTCTGTTTCTGATATACGTAAATGATCTCCCAGAGGGGATAGACTCATTCCTCTCAATGTTTGCTGACGACGCCAAAATTATGAGAAGGATTAAGACAGAGGAGGACAGCTTGAGGCTTCAAGAAGACCTGGACAAGCTGCAGGAATGGTAATCATTCAAGAAAGTTACATCATCCTTTTTGCAGAGCCAGTACATAGAGTGGTCTCTGAGACCATTTCTCCTTCTGTTATTAGTCATCTTGGCACTTTTTTTGTGTATGGCTGCTGAACAGAGTTGGCATTGAAAGCTCTGTTGGTAATCTACTTCCTTGTTGCATTCTGTGCACATCTTTACTAAAGGCATTCTGACCATAATGCTTCTGGTCAGTGGTGGTGGGAGTATGACCGGTGGTGGTTGACCAGTGGTAAAGGGAGGGAAGGGGGCGACCCTTCACAACCTACCGAATGTGTACACAGAAAGAGCCTCGTGGCCCCTGTACACAGTCTACTGTGTGTGTGTGTTGCCTCACTATTCACTGAATTATACGTTCCGAATTTTCCACGTGGCAATTTGCCTACACTTTCAAGCCTTTATGCCTGTTTTGTTACCGTTCACTATTCACCGTATCACTGTTCACTGTAGTCTAAGTATAGTGGACTATGTAGACTTGGGCCTCGTGTAGGCACTCGTTCCCATGTGGGCTGGTGAGAGGTGGGTTTTCGCTATTAAACACAAAGTTCTAATGGCATCACTGTAATTTTTCATTCCTAAATGTGGTTTTACACTTTGTGATAACTGTGACCCGTGTTCTATTACTGTAATCCTAATATGGCCGAATATATTGAAGTTTATTCCTGGAGCGCGCGACCCACACACTCCCACGCACAGAACAACTGGACAACATAGTCCCTTAACTGACCGTTCTTCCCAAACAATGTACTCGCCCCAACCATGTACTCGCTCCAACCATGTACTCGCTCCAACCATGTACTCGCACCAATCATGTACTCGCTCCAGCCATGTACTCGCCCCAACCATGTACTCGCTCCAGCCATGTACTCGCACCAATCATGTACTCGCTCCAGCCATGTACTCTCTAAATGTTCATAACTGTTTGGTGTCCAATAAGACTTAAAAAATATGTTAATTACAGAACAAATCTATTTCGCTTCACTTTTTGGACTCACGCGAACACAAAATTCATTCTTTCGCGATGGATGAATAATGGGTGAATATAGATAGTCTCATTGTAATGTGGCAGGCGGGTCCCTGCCTCGCTGCCTGCCTGCCTGCCTCCCTGCCTGCCTGCCTGCCTCCCTGGCTGATTCCCTGCCTCCCTACCTGCCTGCCTCCCTGCATGCCTGCCTGCCTCCCTGGCTGATTCCCTGCCTCCCTACCTGCCTGCCTCCCTGCATGCCTGCCTGCCTGCCTCCCTGGCTGATTCCCTGCCTCCCTGCCTGCCTGCCTGCCTGCCTCCCTGGCTGATTCCCTGCCTGCCTGCCTGCCTGCCTGCCTGCCTGCCTGCCTGCCTGCCTGTCAGCCTGCCTCCCTACCTGCCTGCCTGTCTGCCTGCCTCCCTGCCTCTCTGCCTGCCTGCCTGCCTCCCTCCCTCCCTGGCTGATTCCCTGCCTCCCTGCCTGCCTGTCTCCCTGCCTGCCTGCCTGCCTGTCTGCCTACCTCACTGCCTTCCTGTCACTATCTCCCACCCCTGTCCCACCTCCACACCCTCTTTAATCGCTTAAGCGGTGAGAATAGAAGTCTGGGTACTGGATGCAAACCCTTAAAGTCTTAAGCCTTAAAACATTACATACAAGACATAAGACCAAAGGGGGAGAGGGTAAGGGGTCTCCAGAGAGAGAGTAAGGGGACTCCAAAGGGGTAACTGGTGTATTAGTGGGTATTGTCATCTTTGTTAAAGTTGTATTTATTTCTTATTCTTCCAAATGTGTAATTTTAGGGGAAGAAGATTACGTCAGTTACGTCACTCTTGGTCACGTGACGGGAGGTCACCAATCAGAAGGCGAGAATGTGAGATGGTCTTCGGTTCATAGCTGGAATTTTGACTAATCAGCAGCCTGACTAGCTGGCACTTCATCCCCTGATTGGCTGACTGGTGATCGCCTTGTTCTGCATGATTGTCTCTCGAGATTGTTTCCACTGATTGTACTGACGACTGAGCCCGTGATTGTACTGGCGACTGAGCCCGTGACTGTACTGACGACTGAGGTCAGTGTGGGGGTCTAGACTCACTCAGAAACAGAAACTTTCATAAACAGAAATTCAAAAACAAACTGCACAAGGTCTATTGGGCCATACAAAACAGCTCCTGCTTATATCCACCCAAACCCATTCATATACATGTCAGTCCTTCGCTTGAAACAACCCAGCGGTCCCACGTCAACACCCTGGGTCGTGATGTGCAACGCCGCGAGACAAGGAGAGACAGGTGTCTCAATCTCATTTTTCTCATTCCCTTCTTGTTCTCATTCTCTTTTCCCATGCTCTCACTGTTCTCAGTCCTCTATGACCAGCAAGTGAGAATGTCAGCCTTAGCTGTGTTCATTGTTTCATTAGAAAGTATACGACGCAAGAGGGAAGTCTGCAAAAGCAACGCAACCCGTCCTCGACTCAAGTCTATTACATCCAGCGGTCGACCCCACAGACGCATTCATAAATTTGTACGTGCTGTTCATTCAAAACGGGAATTTTCTCAAATATAAATTAATATTATAATATATTAGCATATTGTGCATATATATAGGCATAGGTTAGGTTAGGTGTTTAGGTTCTGTTGGCGATTATTTGTATTTGTAGTACGTGGGTGAAGCATTTATAGCGTTGTGGTTCGAACAAAATTCGTCAGTGAAGCACTTGTTCCGGAAGTGTTCGAACGTCATCAGTTGTGAGTCGTGTGTAAACCGTTTTTCATTCATAAACACCTGGGGGGTTGGCGGGTGTATGGAATCACTTTTGGGTCTTTGTTTGGAGGACGGATTGTTGGAGGACGGGCTGTTGGAGGACGGATTGTTGGAGGACCCGCTGTTGGAGGATGGCCTGAAGCAACGATACTCTTCAGACGGTCAATAGTCACGGCTCGGAATGAGCAGGAGCAAGCACGGTGATTGGCTGGTTATGATAGCCAATCAAGAAACAATTGGCTCGCCTTGGTAGCACTGTTAAGTCGACCAGTCGACCACACTCCAGGAGCTGGTGTTGTCTTGTTCAAGAGGTCTGGAGTCAGGAAGGGAGGGGCTGGAGTCAGGAAGGGAGGGGCTGGAGTCAGGAAGGGAGGGGCTGGAGTCAGAGGGGGAGTGGTCTCGTTAACTACAATGACAGATAAATATAGTACACTATACATGGAGTACCCGGCGGTGCCCGAGTCGACCTGGTGCCTTGGTCGACCTCCTACCTTGGTCGACCTGGTATGTGGGTCGACCTGGTGGCAATTTGTAATAATTCCAACTCTGTCATTGTCAGTGTTAACAAGAGTTAATGACGCGAAACTCTTAGCGTCAGGCTAAATAAAACTGTGAAAATTAACTTAGGAGAGTTAGTTTTTTCAAATTGATTCTCAAGTTATGAAAATGTAAGAAAAATAACGAAGATTCGTGCTAGATTGCTAGCACGAATCACTGCTCTCATCCATTTGGTCACATTCAATAATATATATATATCTATATGTACATATATAATATATATATATATATATATATATATATATATATATATATATATATATATATATATATATATATATATATATATAATATATATAAGCAACCATAGATAGAGGAGACCTTGTGAGATGCTGGAACGACCATCAAAAGCATTCACAAGAAAATGCACTTAGGCGCTAACGAGTTGATTTTGCATATAAAAGGTGCTAATGGTTGAATAGTGTCGCCTGGAGAGTGCGTTAAGCTGCAGGTGTGCGTGTACAGGTGTGTGTGTACAGGTGTGTGTGTGTGTACAGGTGTGTGTGTGTGTACAGGTGTGTGTGTGTGTGTGTACAGGTCCGTTTAACAGGCAGGAATAACATGTAAAATGATCCATTGGATAAGGGAGTACGTAAGCAATAGGAAGCAGAGAGTTACAGTGAGGGGTGAGACCTCAGATTGGCGTGAAGTCACCAGTGGAGTCCCACAGGGCTCTGTACTCGGTCCTATCCTGTTTCTGATATACGTACATGATCTCCCAGAGTGTATAGACTCATTCCTCTCAATGTTTGCTGACGACGCCAAAATTATGAGAAGGATTAAGACGGAGGAGGCCAAACTGAAGGATTGGTCGAACAAATGGTTGTTAGAGTTTAACCTAAGCAAATATAATGTAATGCAAATAGGTGGAGGGAGCAGGAGGCCAGATACTAGGTATCATTTGGGAGATGAAATTCTTCAAGAGTCAGAGAGAGAGAGAGAAAAACTTAGGGGTTGATATCATGCCAGACCTGTCCCCTGCAGCCCATATCAAGAGGATAACATCAGCGGCATATGCCAAGTTAGCCAACATACGAACGGCCTTTAAAAACTTGTGTGAGGAATCATTCAGAACTTTGTATACCACATATATCAGACCAATTCTGGAGTATGCAGCTCCAGCATGGAGTTCATATCTAGTCAAACATAAGACAAAACTTGAAAAAGTTCATAGATTTGCCACCAGACTAGTACCCGAACTGAGAGGTATACGGTACGAGGAGAGACTTCGGGAATTAAACATCACGCCGCTGGAAGACAGAACAGTTAGGAGGGACATGATCACCTCATACAAGATTCTCAAAGGAATTGATAGGGTTGATAAAGACAGGCTATTTAACAAAAGGGGCACACGCACTAGGGGACACAGGTGGAAATTGAATTCCCAAAGGAGTCACAGAGATATTAGAAAGAACTTTTTCAGTGTCAGAGTAGTTAACAGATGGAATGCATTAGGCAGTGATGTGGTGGAGGCTGACTCCATACACAGTTTCAAGTGTAGATATGATAGAGCCCAATAGGCTCAGGAACCTGTACACCTGTAGATTCCCCTGAGGATTTTGTAGGTTGTGATCATGTCTCCTCTTACTCTTCTGTCTTCCAGTGGCGTAAGGTGCATTTCCCGCAGCCTTTCCTCGTAACTCATGTCTCTTAGTTCTGGGACTAGTCTAGTGGCAGACCTTTGGACTTTTTCCAGCTTCGTCTTGTGCTTGACAAGGTACGGGCTCCATGCTGGGGCTGCATACTCCAGGATTGGTCTTACATATGTGGTATACAAGATTCTGAATGATTCCTTACACAGGTTCCTGAAGGCTGTTCTGATGTTAGCCAGCCTCGCACATGCCGCAGACGTTATTCTTTTTATGTGGGCTTCAGGAGACAGGTTTGGTGTGATATCAACTCCCAGATCTTTCTCTCTGTCCGTTCACTCTGTCCCTCTGTTCTCTGTTCGTTCTGTCCCTCACTCTGTGTACTCACCTAGTTGTGTTTGCGGGGGTTGAGCTCTGGCTCTTTGGTTCCTCCAAAGTGTGTGTGTGAGTGTGTGCGTGTGTGTTAAAGCGGGATAGGTGCAGCCTATTTACCCACTATTTTAACGGTAATGTTAATTTACAAAATTACTGGGAGAATATTCCATTATGAATTACACTAAGAACATTTAACTCCTACAGATGGAGTAACGGTAAAGTCTTGTACTCGAGTGTACTGGTTAGGAAGTTATTCTCAGCTAAGAATACGTAAGGAAAAGTGGTTTAGGGATTTGTTGTATTACTTCAAAATTATCCATGTACTTCTGGTAGTGTCCGAGGCGATAAGTGATACATAGAGCCAGGGGGATGGTGGGGAGGTACAAGTACAAATAGGTGAGTACACACACACACACACACACTACGTATGTTTCTCTCTCATCATCTACGCGTATCTGTGTGTCTCGCTGATCCTCTCACTCTCTCATTCACTTACCCATGCACACAGTGGAACACAAGAGCTTAACGAATAAAAAGCAGGTGTTTACAGAGAGGGGAGGAAGTTATTAGTTATGGCTTGATGTTTCCTACCACCCACACGACCACCTTTGTTGAGGCGAGTAGGAGCAGGAGCAGCAGGAGTAGGAGCAGGAGTAGGAGCAGGAGTAGCAGGAGTAGGAGCAGCAGGAGAAGCAGGAGTAGGAGCAGCAGGAGGACTAGGAGCAGGAGCAGCAGAAGTAGGAGCAGCAGGAGTAGCAGGAGTAGGAGCAGCAGGAGAAGCAGGAGTAGGAGCAGCAGGAGGACTAGGAGCAGGAGCAGCAGGAGTAGCAGGAGTAGGAGCAGCAGGAGAAGCAGGAGTAGGAGCAGCAGGAGTAGCAGGAGTAGGAGCAGCAGGAGTAGCAGGAGTAGGAGCAGCAGGAGCAGCAGGAGTAGGAGCAGCAGGAGTAGCAGGAGTAGGAGCAGCAGGAGAAGCAGGAGTAGGAGCAGCAGGAGGACTAGGAGCAGGAGCAGCAGGAGTTAGTTGTGAGGGGAAGGAAGAAAACATTGCAAGACGTGAAGAAGTAGACAGGATGCTGAACGTGATAGTAATTTATCTTACCTCTCAGGACAGAGGACAGAAGCTGAAGTATTACAAAAGTGTTGCAAATCATTATTGCAGGATTGTCATGGGAGCATGCAATCTCCTTCATAAAAATGATGTGTGTATGTGTACTCACCTATTTGTTGTTTCAGGATCGAGCTCTGGCTCTTGGATTCCGCCAGTCTAGCCGACAGTTGTTTAAAGTAATGAGTCGTGTCCTGTTACCCTATCATATCTACTTTTGAAATTATTAATAAACTTTGCTTCGATAACCTACTTCGATAACCTTCGATAACCAATTTTGTTAGTTGCATTTTCTCACCACTCTTACGGTAAATGAAAACTTTCTAACATCTCTATGACTCATCTGAGTTATGTGTATGTGTGTGTGTATTTACCTAAGTGTAGTTACAGGATGAGAGCTACGCTCGTGGTGTCCCGTCTTCCCAGCACTCTTTGTCGTATAACACGTTGAAACTACTGACGGTTTTGGCCTCCACCACCTTCTCACTTAACTTGTTCCATCCGTCTACCACTCTTTTTGCAAAAGAAAACTTTCTAATATTTTTTTTGGCACCTTTGTTTCTTTAGCTTGAATGTGTGTCTTCTTGTTCGTGAAGTTGCTGGTTTCAGGAACTCCTCTTAGTCAATTTGGTAGATTAATGTTAGTATTTTGTAAGAGGTGATCATATCACCTCTTTTTCTTCTATCTTCTAGTTCTGGCATGTTTAACGCCTCTAGTTTCTCCTCGTAACTTTTGTTTTTCAGTTCCGGAAGCCATTTTTTTGCATGCCGTTGCACCTTTTCCAGTTTATTGATGTGTTTCTTGAGGTTTGGGCACCATACAACTGCTGCATATTCCAATTTTGGTCTCACGAAAGTTATGAACAATTTCTTTAGTATTTCACCAGCCATATAATTACAATCAAGTCTAAAGTTGGAAAGCGACACACACGCTCCTCTCACAATGTTCTTTATGTGTTCCTCTGGCGACAGCTTACTATCCTCAACCACTCCTTGGTCTCCTTCTTTATTAGAGTTCTCTAATTTAAATTAAAACTCATCAAGGCGACCACACAGAATAAACATTCCTAACGAATAAATTATAATTGCTCGGATATTAATCTAAATTATTGACACCTGAAATGAAATTGACCATCAATGTCCTGAGGGAGCCGGTCGGCCGAGCGGGACAGCACGCTGGACTTGTGATCCTGTGGTCCCGGGTTCGATCCCGGGCGCCGGCGAGAAACAATGGGCAGAGTTTCTTTCACCCTATGCCCCTGTTACCTAGCAGTAAAATAGGTACCTGGGTGTTAGTCAGCTGTCACGGGCTGCTTCCTGGGGGTGGAGGTCTGGTCGAGGAACGGGCCGCGGGGACACTAAAAAGCCCCGAAATCATCTCAAGATAACCTCAAGATATCAACGTGGCTGTTTTTTCCTCTCCCGTGGGAGACAATTCCCCCGTGCCCAGGGGGGGGGTGGTTGGCGCTGAACAACTGGTCATTACCCCATCACCGTGGGGCCGTCATCACTACCCCCCCGGACTAATGCCACTGTCAACACGTGATAACATCGTTCATGGAAGGTTTGTGGGTTATATATTTTATGCCCTTAACCTCCAGTCACTCTCAACCCCAGAGTGTCTATAGCAGGGAGGGGGGGAAGGGAATTGTCAGGGGAAAGCGCCAAGCCGTTACGACTATATATCACTTGGAAGGGGTCAGGATAATGATTTGCGATGGGACGGTGGGGAAGGAATGGCACTCAAGCACTTGATGGACAGTCGGGGATTGAACGCCGACTTGCATGAAGCGAGACTGTCGCTCTACCGTCCAGCCTGAGCGGTTAATAAACCACTTGGACTGGACGTTACGTTAGGTTACGTTGGTGTGAGCTGGACCACACACACACACACACACACACACACACACACACACACACACACACACACACACACACACACACACACACACACACACACACACACACACACACACACAAGTGTGTGTGTGTGCGTGTATCGTTTGTCAGTGAATTGTCTGGGAGAAATATCATTAGCCTCAAGATCACAGTGTTGACGAGTAGATGAGGGGGGGGGGGTTTGGCAGGGGGGGGGGAGGGAGGCCTGGAGGAGCGAGGGGGGGGCCTAAGGGCCTGGGGAGGCCTGGGGGTGAACAGGGGAACAAGGGGAGAGAGCCCACTAATATCAGGTCCCAATAGGTGGTGTTAATTAGCCAGGTATTTTATCCGGGCGTGACAATGATGTATGATTCACCTTCCCTCTTATTGTGCTTCAGGGCAACAATGGCACGGCTCGCATCTCTCACCTGTGAAAGGAAAGTGAGGGATCAAAACTGTGTGGTTTGGGTGAATATTTTATGTGTTTGTGTTTTGTGTTTGTGTAACCTTTTCTGTTGGTGCTTTTGTAGGTTATTGAGGGTGTGTAATTACCTAAGTGTAATTACCTAAGTGTAGTTACAGGATGAGAGCTACGCTCGTGGTGTCCCGTCTTCCCAGCACTCTTTGTCATATAACGCTTTGAAACTACTGACGGTCTTGGCCTCCACCACCTTCTCACCTAACTTGTTCCAACCGTCTACCACTCTGTTTGCGAAAGTGAATTTTCTTATATTTCTTTTGTTATTTGTTTATTATTTCTCTTCTTATTTGTGTGCGTGTGTGCAGGTGTCCCTCGCATAGCTGCATGTACAGTCAGCGAGATCTTCCTCTGGGGGTTCCCGCCTCCCACCTGTTATTACTTGCTACTTTTACAGTTCCTGAAATTTGAATGATATACTTGGTTATGAAGTTATTATCTTTGGTAGCTTCAACGGCTTCTGGGTCAAGCTCCTAATTGCTTTCCTCCTGAGTCGTTGTTTGTAGTGTTCCCTTGTTCGGCTTCCTTCATGTAGAAAGGTCTAACTCTGTTACTTTATCTGCTCATATCAATATCTTTTACTCTGACCTTTCTTCTAGAGTGTTTAGGCTGAATTCTCTAACTATGGTCTCATAATGCAACTATCTTGTATGTGATATTAGACTGGTAGGAAATCTGTGGACCGTCGGTGTCTTCCACACTTGGCGCTGCACATTCTATGACCAGCGTCTTAATAATGTTCGGAATCATTCCATAGTTACGCATTTATGTGCTGTTCTTATATTTGCTCATTTTTCATGTGCTGCCAATGTGTGCATATATTTACATATCTTTCAGGGTTTCCTCTAATCTTCTGTTATAACCCGTGTCAGGGATCTACTCTGCCTTGGTCTGAAGATGTCCTTGAAGCTTATATTTACCATTTTACAGACTTTCTTATCGTTTTCTGTGAAGGCATCTTCTTAGCTTCTTAGCCTTTACCGTTGTCTTCTTGCTTGGGTAAGTGGTAACCCTGGCTGGTCTTGAGTTAATACTTCTGTCATTATCAGACTGCCTCCGGAGCATCTTCTCAGCGTAGTGTACTCTTATCTTAGTTCTTATTAGTTCCTTTACGTTTTCCTCTGTACTCCGCTATGTGTGTGCTCTTTCCGTGTCTTTTGTATTTTGCCTCATTACATTGCCGAGTCATAGGTTAATATTGCTCTTCTCATTGCTACTCTCCAATATGCTAAGCATTTACCTGCAACCTCAGTGCATTTCCAGACTTTATACATGTCGTTAATTGTCTTCCTCTCAGGTCCATTCTCCCAATATATTGCCTGATTGAAGTCATTTGCGCTTCTGTAGTCTCCTCGCCTGTAGTTTCAATTCCTCCTGGACTCACTAGCCATGGTGTTCACACTCTTCTGTTCCACGTTGGGGTCAAGTACTCCATCGCAGTGGTTGCTGGCCTCCAGTGCTACTTCATAACTCAACCTCCTGTCAGTAGTGGTAATGACGGCTTAGCTTTAAAGTTTTTGTTTTGGCAAAATTTAAAGCTGAGCCGTCATCGTTTATAGGGTGGTAGGTCAGACCTAAAAAAATTTAAGCTGCGTCGTCACTGTTTTAAGAGTGGATTTTGACAGGGGTCCCAATTCGTCACTGCGGTCTTAAGGAATTGTTATGGGGAAAATAATCACTGCAGTCTTAAGGAATTCTTATGTTAAAATGTTCCCGCTGCGGTCTTAAGGAATTCTAATGGAGAAAATAGGTGGTACTGTAGAGATGATATTTTCTCTATAACAATTCCTTAAGACCGCAGCGGGGAATTTTCTCCATAACAATTCCTTAAAACCATACCGACAAATTTTCTCCATTAGAATTCAATAACACTGCAGCTTAAACTTTTTCTTCAAAATAATTCCTTAACACAGCAGTGTGTGTATATGTTCTCCATAAGAATTTCTTAAGACTGCAGCGAGTATTTTTCCCCTAAAAGAATTCCTTAACACTGCAGTGGGAACATTTCAACATAGGAATTCATTAAGACCACAGCCAGTATTTTCCCTATAAGAATTCCTAAAGACCACAGCAATGAATTTTCTCCGTAACAATTCCTTAAGAACGCAGTGACGAATTGAGACTGTCAAAATCCACCCTTAAAAAGGTGATGGCACACCTTTAATTTTTTTAGGACTGACCCGCCACCCTAAAAACGATGACGGTGCAGCTTTAAATTTTGCCAAAACAAAAATTTAAAGTTAAGCCGTCATTACCACTACTCCTATCATGTGCTTCGCTCTGAGTAAAGGCTACGTTTAGAATCCTGGTTCATACGCTTCACCCTTGTTGCTTGTGTTATGTGCTGTTTTAACAATTATATAACTGTAGTGTCTGCTAATTTCAGTTTTAATGTGTATTCCCCGTCATGGAAATATTTCGTTGTCTACCCGAAGTCGACAACGTCTAGGAGCTTTTCTCTTATGCTATTTGCTATTGTTTCTGCCTCTACTTGACCTTATATTATCAGCCTTTGATTATCATCGCTGCTAGCACTCGTGAGTTTGGTGACTCTGGAATCATTTAACTCTTCTAATTCCATGGTAAGGGTATCTCACTTCTGGTTGTTCCTCATATCTAGCAGGAATTATAAATGAGAAGTGTTTTTAGTTCGGTTTCGTATCGGCCATAACATGTTAACTCATGAGTACTTGGTAGACAGTACACCCGCTTAGAGTTATACATCTCCTAACTGAATGTCCTGATTTTCTGTTCATTTGTGGCAACTTGAGAGAACCGGCTGCATTGAAAGAGACAAATATCATCTGTGCTTTTACCTGCTCACTTGGGGGACTGTCAGCTCCAGCGATCACAATATATAGGCAAGACGACATCATCTCTTTCAGGACGCCTGACAATGCACAGGCAACAAGGCTGTATCAAATTTCATATAATTTCTACACACGAGCAGACTATCACTAGATATATTCTAACCATCAACACAGAAATAATATACAATCTGACAATAACAGACAGACATAGCCGAGGCACTAGATATGAAACAGTCGTCTATCAACAGGCAGCTCACACTTTGGTACATCCTACCATCTACAAGACAAAGACAGAACTGCCAGCTCACACTACACCTATTGGCCTAGCCGACCAATGAGAATGCAGGGCGAAAAGGCATAGTCCTTTTGACTGGGTAACACCTCACCGCATCCTATATTGTATATGTACTGTCAGGACTCCTGGTTCAACCTTGAGGCCGAAGCGGACGTCTGGACACCTCCTCCGCCTGGGAGCCGCCGGATCACCTCTTGTTTTCACGTTTTGGCTTTGCTACTGCCGTTTGGCATCCCTCTTCAGCGGTCCGATTGTACGACGCCTGGCACACATATCGCTTTGGGTCACAGGATTGTTGATAGATTTTTTTTTTTTTTACGTGTACTGGCTGGTTCTCCCGGCGGGGTGACGGTGTTCCGGGGCCGGCTTGGCCTAGAGGTGCCGGGGGTTGGTGGGCTCCTGGTGTGCCCTCGGTCGTGGTGGGCGGCCGGCTTCTGCTCTGCCGGAGGACACTGGATAACTTTTGCGTTTTAGTTGGGTTCAGAGTTTTGGTTTTGGTACCTGGTGTTCTCTGTGTGGAGCGGGGCCGGTGCTTGTGACCCTGAGGGACTCCTGGGGCTCCCCAATCATCTGCTCGTCTGTGCGTTTATTTGCCGTATGGCATATTAGTTTCTAGTGATTGGCATCACTCGTTTTGCGATTTGACTTGGCGTTTCACCTTTCGTGGCTTCGCGATTCACCCTTAACGGGTACGCCAGGGCGCATCCGATCCCACGATCGTCGTCGCCCGTAAATCAACAACAACATATGTACTGTCAAACCCGCTAATTTGTACAGCTACAGCCCCGCTCCTGTGCCAGGTAAGTCCACTATGGACTCATCCTAGCCCGTGCTGCTTGCAACTTTTTGTTCACAGTAGCTGATTCTAAAACAACAACAACAACAGCTAATTTGTATTCGCTTTCCTTCTGCCTACGACAATGAAGAGAGCCACAACGAAACGCGTCACACCAAAAAATATTGTGAAATGAACTTCGAATAGTTAATTTTTAAGTTTTCCTCTTAAGTGAACAGCATACGAAATATAAAAAAAGACTCGTGCCACAATCATTAGTATATATAATTTTGCCATTGCATTTTATTAACGAGTGTATGTGACCTAATTATTTAATTAGCATAAACACAAAATAAACATATAAACACACATAACTCTAGCGAGTTATACGCCGTATAGTTGGTGCAATCAGCTGATTTTGTTTACATTCCTAGCACATGAATGGAGTCACGATCTCACTCATCTGGACAAATGTTTTCCAGCTGACGAATGACGTCACTACTCCGGCCAGACTGACATACTGTTAACAACAGCTGGTGAATGACGTCATCATGCCAGTAAACTATTTACCTCCACAGGTGATGAATGACGTCATTTTATCAGCCAAACTGATCTATTATCTGCCATGATGTCACTACGTCAGCCAAACTGATTCATTGTTCACCTCTACAGCTGATGTCACCACGTCAGCCAAACTGATACACTGTTTACCTCCACAGCTGATGTCACCACGTCAGCCAAACTGATTCACTGTTTACCTCCACAGCTGATGAGTGACGTCACTCTTAATAATCTGATCTAATGTTTACTTCCTCAGCGAGTTCCAGCAAGTACCCGCACTACGTCTTCAACAACCTCGATAAGGAGAACACCGGGGTCATCAGCTTCGAGGTAAGCTGTTATGAATTGTGGTGATCAACGTTGCTGTGATTATAGGCGTAGCGTGCGTAAAATTATTGTGATTGTAGGAATGTAAGTGCTACAGTGTTATGATTGTAGGTATATTTGAGATATTGTGTTGTTATTACAGGTATCTATGTGCAGTTGTGTTGTAACTGTATAATTCTGACATAAGGATGTGATTGTAGGTGTAATTAGACGACATTGTTGTCATTGTAGGTATAATTGGGCTAAAATGTTGCGATTGTCAGTATAGATGGACTAGTGCTATGACTGTAGGCATTGTTGCGCTATAATGTTTGTGATTGTTGGTATAGTTGGGCTCTATTGCTGTGATTGTTGATATATTTTTTGGTGTGGCTTCAAGATAGTCCAAGAAGACTTCCCCTTCAATTGACGGTCAATAACGACCCCCGAGCAACGGGTGTGAAGAGATCCCCCTCGTTAACGACTCCTTCACTCTTGTTAACCTGCACACCCAGCAAATTAACCCCCCCCCCCCTCCCATCTAATCTACAACAAATCTAGCTAATATTAAGGGAAAGTGTGTCTCTGTCAGACTATGGCGTTGTGTCTGGAGGTGTTGTGGAGCCATAGTGTTGTGGGGGTTATTAATTGAAAGTTAATACATGAGTTATGAATGTGTGTGTGTGTGGAGAGAGCAGGTTATGGTCAGTTATGTATGTAATGTCTGGTTATTTCTGTGGTTAGAATGTTCTCTTGCTTTTCTCCTTCTGTCTGTCTGTCTGCCTGCCTGCCTGCCTGCCTGCCTGCCTGCCTGCCTGCCTGTCTGTCTGTCTGTCTGTCTGTCTGTCTGTCTGTCTGTCTGTCTGCCTGCCTGCCTGCCTGCCTGCCTGCCTGCCTGCCTGCCTGTCTGTCTGCCTGTCTGTCTGTCTCTCTCTCTCTCTCTCTCTCTCTCTCTCTCTCTCTCTCTCTCTCTCTCTCTCTCTCTCTCTCTCTCTCTCTCTCTCTCTCTCTCTCTCTATCTCTCTATCTCTCTCTGCCCAATCACTTGGGGGATGGACGGTAGAGCGACGGTCTCGCTTCCTGCAGGTCAGCGTTCAATCCCCGACCGTCCAAGTGGTTGGGCGCCATTCCTTCCCTCCCGTCCCATCCCAAATCCTTATCCTGATTGATTGATTGACTGAGGAACATTAAGCCACCACAAGAGGTGGCACGGGCGTGAGTAGCCCGGAAGTGGTAGATGTTTGGAGTGAATGTTGTCTCTGGTGGTGTAAACTTTTGCAGTGTCTCTGGGGGTGCAGTGGATCCTGACCCCTTCCCTGTGCTGTATAGGCCTAATGGCTTGGTGCTTTCCCCTGCAAGATCCCTTCCCTTCTCGACCGGCACTCACCCACAGTAATCTCCCTCCTCCCCGTACAGGATCCTCGCCCACAGTAATCTCCCTCCTCCTCCCCATACAGGATCCTCCCCCACAGTAATCTCCCTCCTCCTCCCCATACAGGATCCTCGCCCACAGTAATCTCCCTCCTCCTCCCCATACAGGATCCTCGCCCACAGTAATCTCCCTCCTCCTCCCCATACAGGATCCTCGCCCACAGTAATCTCCCTCCTCCTCCCCGTACAGGATCCTCGCCCACAGTAATCTCCCTTCTCCTCCCCATACAGGATCTGATCACTCTACTCTCGCGTCTCTCAAGAGGATCCCTAAACGACAGACTTAAGTGGATCTTCTCCCTCTACGACCTGAACGGCGACGGGTGCATCACGCGACAGGAGATGACAGACGTGGTGCAGGCCGTCTACGACCTGATGGGCAAGCACACGGACACGCCCGTCGACGAGCAGACAGTGGGGCTCAAGGTGGAGTCTCTCTTCACGGTGGGTCTCCTGTCTCCTGCCCGGCACTCCTCGTGTTACGGGTCTGGGGGCAGGTTAACTTATCTTTTGGTCCCTCCTGCTGGCTTGATTGGCGGGAGTGTAGGCCTACTGTGACTGGGGGTAGTGTAGGCCTACTGTGACTGGGGGTAGTGTAGGCCTACTGTGACTGGGGGTAGTGTAGGCCTACTGTGACTGGGGGTAGTGTAGGCCTACTGTGACTGGGGGTAGTGTAGGCCTACTGTGACTGGGGTAGTGTAGGCCTACTGTGACTGGGGGTAGTGTAGGCCTACTGTGAATGGGGCGCGGTAGTGTAGGCCTACTGTGTCTGTTGCCTGCGTTGTTTGGTGATCTTTTCCCCTTTGTGAAATACGAAGGATAACAAATATATCTAGATGATAGCCAGGGAGGATGACTGGATTGGACAAGCTGTAGTTGCAGATGTCTCTGGTCAGGTGTTGCAGATGTTTCTGGTCAGGTGTTGCAGATGTCTCTGGTCAGGTGTTGCAGATGTTTCTGGTCAGGTGTTGCAGATGTTTCTGGTCAGGTGTTGCAGATGTCTCTGGTCAGGTGTTGCAGATGTTTCTGGTCAGGTGTTGCAGATGTCTCAGGTCAGGTGTTGCAGATGTTTCTGGTCAGGTGTTGCAGATGTCTCTGGTCAGGTGTTGCAGATGTTTCTGGTCAGGTGTTGCAGATGTCTCTGGTCAGGTGTTGCAGATGTCTCTGGTCAGGTGTTGCAGATGTTTCTGGTCAGGTGTTGCAGATGTCTCAGGTCAGGTGTTGCAGATGTCTCTGGTCATGTGTTGCAGCATTAATGTGTGGGGGAGAAAACAAAAACATTTTACGGACTAATCTTTACACTTAGAGAATGTTTAGTCACTATATTTATAAAGTGTAAGATGAAAGAAACAAGTGCTTGTACACCACTCACCACGTGGTGGTGGAGCGGCCCGCCACGTGGTGGTGGAGCGGCCCGCCACGTGGTGGTGGAGCGGCCCGCCACGTGGTGGTGGAGCGGTCCGCCACGTGGTGGTGGAGCAGCCCACCACGTGGTGGTGGAGCGGTCCACCACGTGGTGGTGGAGCGGTCCGCCACGTGGTGGTGGAGCGGTCCGCTACGTGGTGGTGGAACGGCCCGCTACGTGGTCTTGGTCCTGGGGGCTTCTGGCCTTGGTCCTGGGGTCTTCTGGCCTCCCAGGTGAGTGGTCCGAACGTGAAGCTGTGTATGATGCCACTGGACGGCTCCTGAGAGTTGAGTGTGCCCGGAAGACGCAGCATCCGGCGGGTGGGCATCACTCTCCTTGGCGAGATGAGAGGTCCTCCATGTCTTGGCTGCATCACCTGATGAGTCCAGGTTCGAATCCTCCTCGTGGCTCCTACAGATTTTCTCCTTGATTCATCAAGTAACGGCTAGGGAATTTCTGTAGTAACCTTCTATGTTATTTTCGTTACTCCTATTTCTCTCTCTCTCTCTCTCTCTCTCTCTCTCTCTCTCTCTCTCTCTCTCTCTCTCTCTCTCTCTCTCTCTCTCTCTCTCTCTCTCTCTCTCTCTCTCTCTCCCTCCCTTCCTTTCTCCCTCCTCTCTCTCTCTCTCCCTTCCTTTCTCCCTCCTCTCTCTCTCTCTCTCTCTCCTTCTCCATCTCTCTACTCATTCTCCCCGAGCCGTTCATCAGCTTTCCCAGATGTCTTAGTTTACTCAGGGTGAAGGTTGTAAACTAGGGCTTGACCGCGTCTCGGAAGGATAGGCCTACTTCGGTTGATTGGCTCTTGGAGTGGCCCGGGGGGGGGGGGGGGGGGGGCGGTGCCCGGGGCACTCTAGGTAGAGTCTCACAGCAGGATTGGAATAATCTTAAGCTAATATCTTCAGTGTGAGATTGGATCTTGTGCTGGAAAAGGGCATCTAATCACCCTGAAGGGGGGGGGGGGAGCGATAATAGTCGTATTGGCAATAGATTAAGTTGCAGATTAAAGGTTCTATTGTTGAGTTTTGTCATAGCTGGTGATTCCACTACTTGCCTTTATGATAGAATCTTTTTAGAATATGATTTAATTTTTCTTAACTGTTTTTACTTAACTTAAACTGTTTTTAATGGAATTTTGTATTTGGGCTAATTTTTCCCTTTTCATTAATTCATTGAGTATAACATCTTGAGCTGGTTTGTGGGGGAGATTTTAAGTGATTTTTTTAAGTGACTGAAGATACATTCAGTAATTATCAGACGGATTAATAATTTAAAACTCATAACTAATTAAAATAATTATCATCTGGGAAAAACGGTAGACGGCTCGGAGAGAATGAGGGAAGAGAGAGACGGGAGGGAGAAAGAGGGAAGAAAGGAGGTAAGAAAGAGAATTAAAAATCATAGAAGCTTAGTACAGAAATTACCTAGCCGTTACAATCACGTTAATTTGATTACCTTGTTCGCTTGAAGAGAAGCGGTGGAGGCCGAGCTGCTGTACCACAGCCAGAGTGCACGCGAGCAGGGAGTGGAACCCCTGACTTGGCTTCAGTGGAAGCCTCAGGACCCCTCGAGGATTCAACTGAATCCCAGGTTGCATTACTGTAGAGCATATCAGCCTACAGGTTTACGGCTTGTGTTTGAGAATTTCCAATGTGCAGGTTCGAATCCTCCTCTCGGCTCCTACTGATTTTCTCACTGAAAAATCACTTTAGTGTGATTTCCTCGTACATGACTGGACTAAGACCAAGTAAGCATTGAAAGAGTCGGCGGTGCCTTGAGACTCCTCGGTAATGATCTCCAAGGAGCTCATGCTCTGGCCTACTCTGTGAGGCTTTGCGTACCTCTTATCTTTTGATGTATTCATGTCTCTCCTCCTTCACCGTGGCGCGGTGGGCGACCAGGGGCCCGTGGAGCTGTCCTTTCTGGCGTCTAGAAGATGCACTCCTCCTCCTTCCCTGCACTAGTAGGGACTCGCTGGGAGTTCAAGGGCTGCTGACCCGGTGAACCCTCACCCCTACTCCGGCTTCCAGACTTCTATGGATGCTCTTGTATCAGCCGCTGACTCCATACTTCTTGGTATTGATTCTGCGTCCCCCACTCACCACCCTGTCACGCCCACCACCTCCTTCATGACGGTGACTTCCCGTGTCTCACCTACTGTGACGGTCACTGCCACGACTACCCCCTCACGCACCGTAACGACCACTACCCTCTCACGCACCGTAACGACCACAACCCTCTACTCTCGCACAATTAAATCCCATGAAGGGCGGTGGGAGTGTGGTGGGAGGTCGTGAGAGAAGCGAGGGTCCCTCACCAGTGTTCAGCTTCATCACTGGTTGTCGTCGTGTTGCTCCCAGTAAGACGCGCCGTCGTCCTCGTCCTCCCCTGCAGCAGGTTACGTCGGGACGAGGAACTTGTCGTAGTGTTGTTAGATGACCGGGATGAGGGTGGTGCTGTTGAAGACCTGACCCAGCGTACCGGCCTGCTCACTGAGGCGTCCCGTCACCGCCGTGGCTCCCGCCTTATCACAGTCCAGTCTCAAGGACAGGTTGACTGACTCTTCCCGCTGGTCCAGTGTACACGAGTCGATTGTTGTATCTAAAAAAATAATATACAACCTGATGTAAATTGTCTTAGTTTTATACGACCCGCCATTCGGGGGGTACAACCAGGTCCTTAATTACTTCAGGGCCCAGTCAATCTTCTCCGGATTAACGCTGAGTGCGCGCTCGCTCGTGTGTGTGTGTGTGTGTGTGTGTGTGTGTGTGTGTGTGTGTGTGTGTGTGTGTGTGTGTGTGTGTGTGTGCGTGCGTGCGTGCGTGTGTGTGTGTGTGTGTGTGTGTGTGTGTGTGTGTGTGTGTGTGTGTGTGTGTGTGTGTGTGTGTGTGTGTGTACTCAGTTGTGCTTGCGAGGGTTGAACTCTGGCTCTTTGGTCCCGCCTCTCAACTGTCAATCAACTCGTGTACAGATTCCTGAGCCTACTGGGCTCTATCATATCTACATCTGAAGCTGTGTATGGAGTCAGCCTCCACCAAATCACTGCCTAATGCATTCCACCTGTTAACTACTCTGACACTGATAAAATTCTTTCTAACCTCCCTTTTTGGGTACTCAGTTTCCTCCTGTGTCCCTTTGTTCATATTCCACACGTGCTAAATAGTTTGCCTTTGTCCACACTGTCAATTCCTCTGAGAATCTTTAGGTGGTTATCATGTCTCCCCTTAGTCTTCTGTCTTCCGGGGACGTGAGGTTTAGCTCCCCTAGCCTTTCCTCGTAGCTCATACCTCTCAGTTTTGGGACTAGTCTGCTAGCATACTTCTGAACCTTCTCTAACTTTGCCTTGTGTTTAACAAGGTATTGACTCCAGGTTGGAGCTGCATACTCCAGGATTGGTCTGACATAAGTGGTATACAAGGTTCTGAATTATTCCTTACACAAGTTTCTAACTGCAGTTTTTATGTTGGTGAATCTAGCATATGCTGCTGATGATGTCCTCTCGATGTGGGCCTCTGGGTACAGGTTCGGTGTGATATCAACACCAAGATCTTTCTCTCTATTTGACCCTTACAGGATTTCACCTTCCAGATGGTACCTTATACAACTAGGTGTGTACACTGTACACACCTAGTTGTACTCATCTATTTGTGTTTGCGGGGGGTTGAACTCTGGCTCTTTGGTCCCGCTTCTCAACTGTCAATCAACTGGTGTACAGATTACTGAGCCTATTGGGTTCTATCATATCTACATCTGAAGCTGTGTATGGAGTCAGCCTCCACCACAACACTACTTAATGCATTCCATTTGTTAACTACCCTGACACTGAAAAAATTCTTTCTAACGTCTCTGTGACTCATCTGGGCACTAAGTTTCCACCTGTGTCCCCTTGTTCGTGTTCTACCGGTGCTGAAGAGTTTGTCTTTGTCCACCCTTTGTGTGTGTCTGAGTGTGTCTCTGTATGTGTGTGTTTCGTCGTCAGAGTTTGTCTTACAAAATCAGTGGTTATTTCAGAACATTAAGGTTTGTGTTGGAGCTACTCTTGATAGTTCTATAATGTACTACATCTTGAGACAGTACTGGGAAAGGTGAAAAGAACTTACTCAAAGGTTGATTCCTGCGATGGAGTTTATAAACGATGTAGTTCATACGAAATATATTTCTGTCTCTTTCTCCCTTTTTATATTTCCCTCCCTCCCTCCCTCACTGTCTCCCTCACCACTAACGACTCTTCCCTCCCGCAGACTCTGGACTTGAACAAGGACGGTGTGATCACTCTGGACGAGTTCACTGAAGCTTGCAGCCAGGATAGCACCATTGCCTACAACATTGACGCCATGTTGCAGTGTGACGTCACGGTTCTCAACCCTTCTGACATCACTTCCTCTGACGCCATCACGCCTGACCACCCACCATCCAGGAACCTTAGGAGGTGACGTCATCCTGACCAATCGTCAAGCGAGAAGGATTCACATGAAGTGACATCATTGGCATCCTCCAATGCCAACTGAAGTATCGTCGAAACAAGCGGTTTACTGCAAAATACATTTCTCGTCATAATACAAAATGAACTGAGATGAACTTCAAGTCGAACGTTGCCAAACATGTCGCTAGGATGTTGTTAGGGTTTGAGATGTAAATACTCCAGAGAACCAATGTTTATGTTGTTGTGTTTGTTGATGGCGGGCGGCGACGGGGAGTCTTCATGGTGACTGGTTCGCGCCTCGGGTGTCAGGGCAGTGCTTTTGTGTCAGTCACGAGCTTCAAGCCGTGGGGAGGGAGGGAGGGAGGGAGGAATGGGGGAGAGTGGGCCGTCTTATCAGGCACTAAGACCATTGAAAGCTTTCTGTCTTTCCCCCTTTAAGATTTGTGGAAACATTGAAGACATTTTGTACAGCTTCTGTGTCTTTATTGTGGGTGTTGAAAGGTGTTTTGTGCCAGTACGCCACAAACACACACACATACACCCAGCTTGTATAGACACACTGACCAGAGTGTGGGCCTGCTGCTCCCCCTCCTGCTCCTAACAGCTGCTCAATCGACCCGTCTCCCACATTAACAAGCCACTAACTACACCAGGTCAACCACAAGAAACAAGGTCAATTATTTTTTTAAGGTTCACCATGAAGTGTGTCAAGTGTCAGTTGCTGCGGCTTTGTACATAGTTCAGATATCTTTATATTCTCTACATGCTTTGTGGCACAGTTATTTAATCTAATTATATACATTTATGTGTGAGAATCAACTTCAGGATGTCGGGACGTCGCGCAAGTCCATAGTCATTTTCTGCCGTGACGTCACATTCTTGTCTATTGGTGTTTGTTGATGTTGTGCTCTCCATCTACTCCCACACCTGTTGACTACCTGTTGAGGGTTTCGAGGATCAACGTCCTCGGAGCCCAGTCTCTGACCTCCACACATATTCTATTCGACATTGACTCTACAGTCAAAGGTATTTTTTCAATTTGGTATCATTTACATGACGAGAGGTTGTTAGCCCTGGAGGACGATCAGTCACTGGAAATTTGCATAATGACATATCGAATTATGTTGTCCATTTATGGTGTTAACTTAAATCCATTTGTTATTATGGATACTTCTAATTTAATCTAAATTTTCCTTTAAATATGACCAAACATTGAGACCCATTTTCTGTATAATACTCTGTATGCTGATTCCCATTTTCAATGGGGAAAATATATAACTTTAACGGTTTTTAAATATCACTAAGTTTTCCGAAACGGTTTTGTGCGATGAAGACAGCCAAATTAAAATAATGAAATACACAGCCTTATTTTGTATATTATAAAAAATTAATGGAAAAGTAATGTATTTAAAGGAAATTCACCATTTTCTATCAAAGAGGATACAGAAGCAAAGCTTTTAAATTTACATGTTGTTGTCGTTAAAGATTCGCTACCTGGAACAAGAAGTTCTAAGTAGCACGGGCTACGGCGAGCCCGTCTTAAAATTTACAGGCGGCAGTCAGTCCCAAAGCAATTTAATGTTAGAGTTCGATGCATTATATTTTCTACGATCCTTGATTTCCCAATCTGTACTCTGAATACTGATTCGATTCTTACATTCAGAAATGTGGCAATTCTTTACAAATTCAGAAAGCATCTTGATTCCAGGATATAAAACTATTTTGATTCTTAGATATAGTTTAAAATCCAATCATTCCTACTTTACTTCTAATTCCTTGGCCGAAACACTTTAATTCATAAAAAGTTTTACCACTCTAATTAAAAGAATTTTTTTCAGGTAGTTTGATGTTTTTGTTTTTAAATGTACCTCAAATTCTATAAATTTACTGGTAGAAATAGTCCTTTTTAAAATATCTTGATTCTTAATTTCATATGCCTTCAGGTACAGGAAAATCTAGAATGTCATAACTCCTACAAAACTTGGATTATTCTAATAGAATCTATATGCCTAGAATCCCTGTCTAGTCTGGACGGCCGTTATTCACTAAGAGCTTAAAATATCTTGACTGAGAAGGAGTTCTAAATATTCCCAGACATCCAAATATGGCTTGATTTCCAGCTAATCTCTAGTTCCATTGAAATTCTGTTGTTTCTGAGACCATATATGCCTTGACAACTTAAGAATTGTAGGGTAGATCAAATTTTCAGCATATCTTTGTAAAACTACTTTTTTTATCTAGTGTTTAACATGTTGAATCAAAATTAATAGTGTTAGATTTGTATCAAAAGATATATAAAGGGGATTTTTATACAGCACAAAGCTATCATTCATCGAACCTGCAGGGAGATAGCGTAATAATTAGAGATAATTCTAATCATTCCTTCATAACCATATCTGAGAAGTTGTGTGTAATCCATGGCATGTTGTTGCTGTTCTAATTATTATTATTATCATTTTTATAATTCTAATTATTATTTTGTTAATAAATCATTCCATACAATTACTGTATTGCTAAGATAAGGACAAATTAATTAATAATGTAGCTTGTTGGAGTGTTTTGGGCACTGTTATTTAATTTTTATAATTAATTGATCCTATTTCTTACACAGTTAATTTAAAAACAATAGAATTCACACTGTTAATAATAGTAATAGTAGAATTAGCATTAGAAATAGCAGAATTAGTACTGGTAATTGAATTAGCACTATTAACAGTACCAATAGTACAATATTTTGTAAAAATAGTAAATTAGTTGCATTAGTAATAGTAATGATAGTTGACTTTACAGTCAACATAGTAGTAATAGTAGAATTTCCATTAGTAATAGAATTTCCATTAGTAATAGTAGAATTTCCATTAGTAATAGTAGAATTTCCATTAGTAATAGTAGAATTTGCACAAAGTATTAGCATGAAGTAGCATGCTAATACTTTGCACTAGCAATAGTTGAATTTGCCCCAAGTAAAAGCAGAATTAACACTGGTAATGGTAGAATTTGCCTTAGTAATAGAAGAATTAACATTAGTAATAGAAGAATTTTCCCTAGTAATTAAAGAATGAACAGTAGTTTTAACAGTAATTTGTTAGTAATAATTCTTGTAGTACCTGTGATTGTGACAGTAGCCTCAGGGGTATTGGTAGTACCAGCCGCAGTGATAGTGGTAGTGGTAGTGGTAGTGGTAGTAGTAGTAGTAGTAGTAGTAGTAATGGCCAAAATAATATCGAGCATTGTATTATTAATTTGCCTGTCATTCTTGTTGTTTGCATAATATAATATTTCCTTTTCTCCCAAGCATGGATATATGTAATATATATATATATATATATATATATATATATATATATATATATATATATATATATATATATATATATATATATATATATATATATATATATATATATATATATATATGTATAATTGTTCATGCTTGGATAGAAATATATACATACTGTACATTCAAAGATATATACATATGTTTTTCGTGCATCTGTACATCACACAAATGTACATCATGCAAATGTGCATAATACATACATAGGCCATGGGCCTACGTGCCTAATATAAAAATGCAAATTATCCAAACATGCAATTCCAGATGAGCAGGACCAATCAAAACTCAAAAGTGGCGCCAAATCTGCATCAGTGTTCAATTAGAAATATTGTATTAACTTTTCTATAAAACGTTGGCGAGACGTTGATCAACAAAACGTTCCTACATTTTATAATATTTTTTATTTTTTTATTAGAACAATATATATATATATATATATATATATATATATATATATATATATATATATATATATATATATATATATATATATATATATATATATATATCTGCAACTGAAAACTGGGGTGTGGAGTTTTCAGTGGCATATATGCTTGGGGACCATTCAAGCTTGTTCGCATTTGTGTTGCTCACGTGGCCCCCACAAAAATGAGGTGATTTGATGAAATAGCTATGCCCAAGATTACCATCAAAGTGCCGTTGGGGCGGTGGGTCAAATAGCCTCGGCTAACACCGCCTTTTGTACGGTCTCTGATGGTCAAGTGGTTTAGGGCACCGTGTACACCAGTTGCAATGTGCTCCTGGCAGTCCGGGTTCGAGTCACTTCTGGGGTGTGGAGTTATCACTTGCATATATGCTTGGGGACCATTCAAGCTTGTTTGCATGTATATATATATATATATATATATATATATATATATATATATATATATATGTCGTACCTAATAGCCAGAACGCACTTCTCAGCCTACTATGCAAGGCCCGATTTGCCTAATAAGCCAAGTTTTCCTGAATTAATATGTTTTATCTATTTTTTTTCTTATGAAATGATAAAGCTACCCATTTCATTATGTATGAGGTCAATTTTTTTTATTGGAGTTAAAATTAACGTAGATATATGACCGAACCTAACCAACCCGAGACCAGGGGTCTCGTAGCCTGGTGGATAGCGCGCAGGACTCGTAATTCTGTGGCGCGGGTTCGATTCCCGCACGAGGCAGAAACAAATGGGTAAAGTTTCTTTCACCCTGATTGCCCCTGTTACCTAGCAGTAAATAGGTACCTGGGTGTTAGTCAGCTGTCACGGGCTGCTTCCTGGGGGTGGAGGCCTGGTCAAGGACCGGGCCGCGGGGACACTAAAAAAAGCCCCGAAATCAACTCAAGATAACCTCAAGATAACCCTACCTAACCTAACCTAACCTATCTTTATAGGTTAGGTTAGGTAGCCTAAAAAGTTAGGTTAGGTTAAGTTAGGTAGGTTAGGTAGTCGAAAAACAATTAATTCATGAAAACTTGGCTTATTAGGCAAATCGGGCCTTGCATAGTAGGCTGAGAAGTGCGTTCTGGCTACTAGGTACGACATATATATATATATATATATATATATATATATATATATATATATATATATATATATATATATATATATATATATATATAACTAAGGCTTGTTCGCATATATATATATATATATATATACATTCAACATATACTCATATACTCAAACCCATACTTCCAGAACCACTTTCCCGCCGGCACTCGGGGAAGTGTTCCTCACGTGTGCTCCAAAGAATGTGGTGATTTGATGCCCAAAATTACTATCCGAGTGCCGGCGGGGAAGTTGTTCAAATAGCTTCGGCTATCACTTCCTTACGTCCGGTTGTGATGGTCAAGCGGATTAAGGCGTCCTGTAGTTACCAGTTGTGTTGCTCCTGGGAGTATGGGTTCGAGGCACTTCTGGGGTGTGAGTTTTCAGTCATATATATATATATATATATATATATATATATATATATATATATATATATATATATATATATATATATATATATATATATATATATATATATATATATATATATATATGCAATTGACGATCACAAAACACTGATCATTTTATGCGGAAAATCCACAGAGAAATATGAAATGAGGTGAACGTTTCGGCTTTGTTAAAGCCTTTGTCAACACCAGACTGACGTTAGTGTGATTTCTGTGTGTAATGTGAGACACATATACAGAGGGTTGTCTGGCTTCACGATACTGTTTTATGTGATGACACTCAAACTTTGAATGATAATAAGTAGTAATATGGACGATTGTGCTTCACAAAGATCCAAGAAAAGTAATTCAGTCAGTCTGGTGTTGACAAAGGCTTTAACAAAGCCGAAACGTTCACCTCATTTCATATTTATCTGTGGATTTTCCGCATATATATATATATATATATATATATATATATATATATATATATATATATATATATATATATATATATATATATAATATATGATTTCTTTTGGGAAAGTGAGCCTTGATTATTATCATTATTAATATTCCATGTGTAATTTTTTCCTTTGAATGTCCATATATAAACAGAATTGTTGTGCAAATTAAAAGTAAATAATTGTCTGAATGCTTTGTCACTACAAGTTTACTCTTTTAATGATAATTATTGTATTTAGACGTCTCCAACTGAGGCACGTGTGGAGGCGCTGTTTTTAACGTGTGGAGGTGTTGAGGACTTGTCTGTTACACAGGAGCATCACTGACATAAATGAGCAGTTTTTAATTTTTAAAAGTTGGATTTTTTGAATGGCTTTGTTTGTTGTGCATCCCTCACCCCACAGGCCCTCTGCTTCACTCTTCCCTAATACAAGTGGGTGTATTTTGGTTACTGAGATGTATTGAATTCCAAAACGTTATTGAATAATGGTAATGGGCAATTTTAATGATGAAAAATCATTCATCCTTCAAATGATGTGATGGGTAGCAATAGTATCCCAGGAAGGGGTGTGTATTACTATGAACGTTAGTGTAAACACAGGTATGAGTTACTATTTCATATTTGAAGCACCGGACACATGTAAGAATACACGGGGTAGGGGGAGGGATGACACGGAAGATTCCAACTTACTATAACACTTGTAGGATTTTTATTAACATGTTTGTGACACAAAAGATGTGAAACAATGAACAAATCCACAAGGGCCGTGACGAGGATTCGAACCTATAACCCTGTCGTAGCTCAGTCGATTAAGGCAGTGTCTAGGATGGTCCCGGACGCAGGTTCGAATCCTCGTCACGGCCCTTGTGGATTTGTTCATTTGATGCATCACGTTAGTGTGATTTCTGTGTGTAATGTGAGACACATATACAGAGGGTTGTCTGGCTTCATGATACTGTTTTATGTGATGACACTCAAACTTTGAATGGTAATAAGTAGTAATATGGACGATTGTACTTCACAAAGGTCCAAGAAAAGTAATTCAGAAAAGTGACTCGGGGAAAATTTTAATGTAAATGATAAACCCGAACATTGGGGAATGTAAACTGGTGAAGGAGAGAGCAGAATTTGAGCAGGTGAAGATATTGTCTGATGGAGGAAGTTAGTGGTTGTGAGAGTTAGTTTTTTTTTAGTTTAGTTCATTTATTATGCACCCCATACCCATCTTGTGGGCGGTAGTGGAAAGGGTTACAGAGGCACATAATGGGCTCAGGGACTGAACCCCACAATTCATTTAGCTAAGCAAGTTACAATCTTGATGAGCTAGTTACAAAATTCAATATTGTGAGAGAAGTCTAGTAGATAATAGCAGTACCAAATGTGAGATGTTACAGGCAGTGATATCGGTGTGAAGAACGTGTCAGCAGCCAGGGACACTGTTGAGGTGTCTTGACTCACATGATCGACAAAGAGCAGTGAATAGGTACGTCCACTCCTGAGGATAATTCGTTAGTGTGATGCTACCGGTTCTTTGTGAGGCTTGGCGAGTGTTTAATATATGATGAATGGACTGATGTCATCTTTTAATATTTTAATTTTTCCTCCTTTACTGTGCAACTCATCTTTTCCGGACTGATGCCTTCCCCTCCTCGCGAACATGTGAAACAGCAAAGATGAATAAGCCAGGTACAATTCTATTACATGGGGGCATTGATTGCATAAATTATCATTTTTTAGTTTTCAACTTCAGTATTTGGCCACCAGCTGCAATGTTGATGACGGGACCACCAACATCCCCCCACTCCTCATCCCTCTCTTTCCCCAGAATATTACAGATCTAGTCAATATAACTTAGTCACTCACGTCACTTGGTAAAGGAAGTTCACAAGGCCTGCTGCTGGGTCTGGTCAGTAGCTGGATGAGTGACCATACCCAGCCTCGCCCTGGGAGAGCCTGCAAGTACGGTGGGCGGTCAAATACATACATTTGTTGCTCACTAGATGCGCAGCAATATTCTGAATTATGTTTAACAACTTAAAACAGTAATCCCAAGTTAGTGGTGAGTACTGAATTAGAGGTCTACTTTGGGAGAGGTAGACTACTGCACACTAGTTAGCATCTGGGTGATGCGCTTCCCTCCGTAAACCAGACAGTTTCCTCCTACCACATTTCGCCGTAACAGTGTTTAAATGAAAAGACATATTTTCATCAATTTCCACTCCTAATATGGTAATTGATGTGTTGCATATTAGTGTTGTCTTCTCTAGCCTTATGACAGGTCGACATATTTGGTGACTCTGTGAGATAACCGTTTTATCTGTGGCGACAATTTCCTGCCATTATCGTCCCAAAGATTAAATAGTTCTAATGTTTCATTGATGTGATATACATCTCCACTCTTGTCTCCTGAAAAAGTCTGTATTCAGCCATCTTCATGGACTCTGATAATAGCTTCAGGATTTATTATAAATAGATTTTCCACAGGTGTGGTCTGACCATATTACTCTGGGGGTACTGGTCCACAGGGGTGTTCAGGCCACACTACTACCATGAGAGTGCACTCACTAGTATGGTATGGTCCACAGGGGTGTTCAGGTCACACTACTACCATGAGAGTGAACTCACTAGTATGGTATGGTCCACAGGGGTGGTCAGGTCACACTACTACCATGAGGGTGGTGCCCTAAGTCTCTGAAGGTACACAGACCAGTTCTCTGTGTCATACTATCAAATACTTCAGCAGTGTCCCCAAGCTGTTACCCGCATCTCTGCCACAGTCCAGACTCTTATTTCATTCTACGGTCAACTGAAGCAGTAGATCTGGTCTGTTTCTTTTGTCTCTTTCAAACATAATTGGTTGTTACTAACAAGCACTTGTGTTATTAGTTTTTTTAATCAAGTAAAGTAGTTATTTTATTAGGGTACTTTTCTAGATAGTTTCAAGGACTTTTTTCCAATCGTTCCATCGACTGAGAACAAGGATATGGCTCATAAATTTTTACTGATGTCTATTAATAATAATAATAATAATAATATTATTATTATTATTATTATTATTATTATTATTATTATTATTCATAAATAAATATAACTCACAGACATAATTCAGAAATATTTCTTAAGTTAATGACGGATGGGAAAGGAGCTCGGTCGCGTTGATTAAACTGCTGAAAAAGATTAAAAAGTTTCCTCAGTTTTTTCTGTACTTAAGCAATTTTATTTTTTGTTATAATTGTGGCAACATTTATGATTTTAGTGCAGTCAATCTATAATATATAACCGTTTTCTGTATTTCTATTCGAATGATAGAAATTGCTCCAGGGGAGACTACACTATATTCTCGAGCTGCAGTGTCTCATTTTTCCTATTTTGTTTTCATTTGGTTCTCTTCTGTGGTTGAATATCCTCTAATTAATATATTTATAATACCAGGATGTGGATATGATTGCGTGGCTCTCCACCGTTCATAGGAGAAATTGAATCAGAATTGATTTTAGAATGTGGTCGTTTCCCATCATTGTTGACATCGCTTGACCCCTGAAAACTAGACCAGAGCAGCTTGTTGAACCCTGACTGAATCATCAGGCTCAGCTTCTGCTGCTGTTGGCTCACGACATCATGTTGGCTTGGTCGTTTCCTGCCCCGTTGGCTCCTGACATCATTGTCAGCTCATGCTGCTACTGGAGTCTGACGTGCTGGCGAGCACTAAACGCCTTCAAGTGTGTGGGGAGGCGAGGCACCGTCTCCAGTAACGCATCAATGGCTGACCATCCGCTTCTGTACCGTATGTTACCTCCGCTTGTATAAAACAATCATCAATTTACAGAATGTCATAACGATGCGCACAGTTTCTTAAAATTAGAATGTCAAGTTAATTATTTTAGCAAGATAGATGGTTATGTTCCTGTTAGTTACGGCTTCGGCGGGTAGGTGGTTCCACGGGTTTATGCATTTGTAAACGTGAAATGCTAAAGACAAAATAATTTACCACCATTCTCTATCAAGGTGCGCTAGGCAAGATTATATCTGCGCCTGAGAGAAGATCGACTGGATGATTTACATTTTTTACATGAGTATTTTTTGTTTACATTTACAGAAGTAATTTACATTTTTTAATTATTTATGAAAATTGCTATCGGAGATCAAACAAATATATTTTAGTGTTTAGATCTAACCACGATGCCAGTAACGTCGATATGCTCATCGAAACCTTTGCCAGGGACGACCCAAACGCTAATAATAATAATTTTTATTTTTAAAATATATATTAGGATACAATAGAGTATTTAAGTAATTATTACAGTGTATGTGCATTTAATGAAGCCACTAATACGTAAAGGGTTTCGGGAATAGCTTAAAATAAGTCAGTTAAATTATTCATAAGTGGGATACACTTAATATTAAACGAGAAAAAAAAAATGTAAGCTAAGATATATATGGAGTGTCCAGGAAATTTAGCTAGTGATATACACATTTTAAGTGACAACGAAAACAGGTATATATTACTTTATTATTGAATGTGTAGTTTTAGCAACAGAATATATGTAGTATTTGAGATTTACATTAAGAGCACAATACAAATCCCGAATTGATCGTGACCAAAGAGCTGAAGCTCAACCCCCGCAAGCACAACTAGGTGAGTACAAAATTTATTTATTTAGGATGAGGACATGTGAGAGAAATTTGTTACATGATGTTAATTAGATATTTCTTTGTCTCTCATTTTAAAGTGGTTGAGAGAAGTACAGCTTTTGCTTACATATGGGAGGTCAATCCACACTCTGGGACCCTTAATTTGCACTGCATATTTGCTTTGAGTCTCACTCTAGGAATATAAAATAAATTTTCGTTGCTATTGTGGTGACCATGAGTTCTGTTGCTTCACTCTACGAAGCGTTTAAAGTCAGGATTAGTATTGCAGTTCAGAGTTTTAGAGATTACCTGGTTGATACCTGGTTGATGGGGTTCTGTGAGTTCTTCTACTCCCCAAGCCCGGCCTGAGGCCAGGCTTGACTTGTGAGGGTTTGGTCCACCAGGCTGTTGCTTGGAGCGGCCCGCAGGCCCACATACCCCCCACAGCCCGGTTGGTCCGGCACTCCTTGAAGGAAACAATCTAATTTCCTCTTGTAGATGTCCACAGTTATTCCTGTAATATTTCTGATGCTCGCTGAGATATTAAGTATGCTTGAGAGAGTATGTAATGACTTGATATTCAACATATTCAAAGATTTCAGTAAGGTTCTTGAATGTTGTCTGTGATGGGAGTTTTTTATTGTTCTAATTGTTGAAATATGTTGAGTAATTAAGGGTCGACGGTAACTTTGAGGCATAGATCCCCAGGTACAGGTACCGCAGGTCAGATATGGTTAGATGAGTGAATAATGGTGTTACCATGGCCGAGCAAGGTGCGTAGTACCATATATCACAGAGAACGCCTAATGTTTTAGAAACTTTTTGTTATATTTTGTATTTGGCAAATAAACATTTAGTTTGTTGTCAATGTAAACACCGAGGAATTTCCAAGTTAGAATAAATGGGTTAGTACTTGAGTCAATGAAGGTTGTCATCAGCAAATAGATATGGCTTCAGATGTTGAGTGGCATTTGGAAGGTCATTGACGTCAATGAGAAAAAGGAGAGGACCAAGTATACTGCCCCGTGGAACACCAATTGTTAATTGGCATTGTTGGGGAAGCAGCAGCATCGTTCACACTATATATACTGGAGCTTGTCACTGTGGTGAGATCGCCAGTAATGATGAGAGTGATCGCTGACTCCACAGTGCTCGAGTTTGTTGTGTTTAACGAATTCAAGTTTATATATATACATAATAGGGAGGGAGGGAATTGAAAGGAGAAAGCGCTAAGCCATTATTCTATGTAGCACTTGGAAGGGGCCAGGATAAGGATTTGGGATGGGACGGGGGGGAAGCCTTACGCAGGCCATCAAGTAATTCTTTGGGGCACGTAATTTTGTCAAGAGCTGCACATATCAAGCCAAAAATATTAATTATGGCGTCGTTGGTATTTTTTTTGGGGGGGGGGGGGATTGAAAAGTATTAGCCAGAGTTATATAAATTATATTTATCTAGGTAGGAGTAAAGCTGTTTGTACATTAGTTTTTCGTGTACATTGTACATGGAAAAGCGTACACATTTTTCATGTACCATTCTGCCTACATTGTCCAATTATTTTGGACAATGTGAGCAGAATTGATATTGATCTAATTTATTTTTATTTTATTGAGATCACCACTTTTATGGACGGATTAATCTAGAGTTTTTAGGAATACCAGGGAAGGCTTGGAGTGCAAGTGATTAATATTGTCGGGGTTCAAAAATAACATTTGTTATAAATTAGGGTTTTGGCAGTTCAGAAAGATTACTTGAATATATCATCATGTCATTATCATCTGAGAAATTTGTTGGGGATAGGTGCAGAGACTCGGGAGAGCTTCCGGAGAGATAGTTACATTGGTTAGGGATGTTCGGATATCATTTGCAAGGGATGTGCCAGTGGAGAGATGTGCGAGTAGAGGGGGTGTGCTAGTGGAGGAGTATGTCAGTGGAGGGATGTGCCAGTGGAGGGGTGTGTCAGTGGAGGGGTGTGCTAGTGGAGGAGTGTGTCAGTGGAGGGATGTGCCAGTGGAGGGGTGTGTCAGTGGAGGGATGTGCCAGTGGAGGGGTGTGTCAGTGGAGGGGTGTGTCAGTGGAGGGGTGTGCCAGTGGAGGGGTGTGTCAGTGGAGGGGTGTGCCAGTGGAGGGGTGTGCTAGTGGAGGAGTGTGTCAGTGGAGGGATGTGCCAGTGGAGGGGTGTGTCAGTGGAGGGATGTGCCAGTGGAGGGGTGTGTCAGTGGAGGGGTGTGTCAGTGGAGGGGTGTGCCAGTGGAGGGGTGTGCTAGTGGAGGAGTGTGCCAGTGGAGGGGTGTGTCAGTGGAGGGGTGTGCTAGTGGAGGAGTGTGTCAGCGGAGGGGTGTGCTAGTGGAGGAGTGTGTCAGTAGAGGGATGTGCCAGTGGAGGGGTGTGTCAGTGGAGGGATGTGTCAGTGGAGGGGTGTGCTAGTGGAGGAGTGTGTCAGTGGAGGGGTGTGCTAGTGGAGGAGTGTGTCAGTAGAGGGATGTGCCAGTGGAGGGATGTGCCAGTGGAGGGGTGTGTCAGTGGAGGGGTGTGCCAGTGGAGGGGTGTGTCAGTGGAGGGGTGTGTCAGTGGAGGGGTGTGACAGTGGAGGGGTATCCATATAGATATCTCAATATCCATAAAGATACAAGGCTTCTTATCAACGATAAAGATAATTATATGGTTCAACACCGGCATACACCGATATTTAGGCATTTATCCACGTCCCCCCCCCCACCCCCATCCCCCTTAAGATCGAATTACTGAAATTCCCCAGAATGCCACCCACAACAGTTGCCTAACATCTGTTATTTCGTGGTAGGTTCGTGAAGCTATTTATTCACTACCTAGGGGAACAGAGGCATCAGGTGAAATGAAAGTTGTGGGGAATTGACCTGTGAGTTTTATATTTATTTAATTTATATTGTACGTTAATTTATAATTTTCGATAGCAAACTGTTTAGTGTTTAAAGTGGACTGTATGATTTAAAATTCTCACAAATCGCTTCCTTACACATTCTGGGAGGTTTATGATTTATTTATGTAGTCATCAATATAAATTATTGGTTAGTAGACATTCACTACAGTATTAGACAACATATATTAGTAATTAAATGTGGAGGCGTTATCTGTACATAGTGGGCCTGGTTCACCAGTTATGACCAAGGATGATCACACCACATAATCCTGGTGGTTGAGGCTGGCATCAACACCTGTACACCTGTACCAGGTAACTACTGTTCATTCTTCTTCCTCTTCAATTACACCTGTCGAAGGACACTCACAATAATAGCAGCAATCCTAATATGACAGCTATATCAGAGGGAAATATAGTTATCATGAGATAAGGTCCAAGGAATATATATACCTTGTTATTGTGTCTCGCTCGTGTGCTAACCGGCATTCCTAAATCTAAATATTAAAGGCCAATAATAAGCTGGATAATATAGGAATCGGAATAGACACCTCCCTTGATAGTAGAGGAAGTTGTGTTGATAACGGGAGCACTTTACTTCCCATAACACAGTTCTCCAAGGGAGAATTATCGGAGCCAGATTTGCCCCAGCAAGACTTGTTATTCAATTTAATGGCGACTCTGCGGTCGTCCTCCCACTGACACCTTGGGGGCATTGTCCAGATGTCGTCAGGAAGTGGTAGAAGGCTCACATTTACTCTGCTTTAGTACTAAAAATTAAATTGATTCAGGGGAAAGGTTTTTGTGATGTTTACAGTCCAAAGACTGATGTATTAGAGCTGTTTCCCCAGTATTTGGGTGGTGAATTTAATGGCGACATGTGGCAATGATATCTCGTTTTCTACGGGAGGAAATTGCCACTGTGCCACGTCTTCTGTGAGTGATTTGTTTATCACAAAACATCAGCAGTATTATCTGCATATTGTATTAATTACTAGTAAAAAGTGTCGGTTTTCCCGACACTGGTTAACTGTAGAACTACCGCCATACTAGATACGTTTCAGGTGAACGTAGTTTATGAGTTCCCCTCTTGCGTCACGCCTGACTCGGGGGCTGCGTCACCTCCTGCGTCACGCCTTACTCGGGGGCTGCGTCACCTCCTGTGTCACGCCTTACTCGGGGGCTGCGTCACCTCCTGCATCACGCCTGACTCAGGGGCTGCGTCACTCAGGCGTGACGCAGCTATTATTACGTAATATCACTCAGCGTTAACTTTAACGTAACAATATGACGTAATATAACGTTGTGACGTCATTTAAGGCTCAAATGTACTCGGGGACGTCACAATCCTGCGTCATGAGATCCGCTAAACCCCAGCAAACAAGCTACCACCTAGCGGGCCCAATGACCCTATTCTAATCCACCTCGTCTCATCCTAAGATATCATTACGCTGTGGCTCCTGAAAAAAAAAGACAAAAAACAAACTCTGTGATCGTCGCCAAGACGATCACGTGACTAAGATCACGTGATCTATATTTTTTTCTTTAGAAAAGACAATAACATAACTCGAATCCTCTGCAACATACTGAGATATAAGGGGATATATTTCGTATATAAATATGCGTCAGTCTGCCTGTCAATCTGCTCACCTTGTCTTATCTTTCTATCGGGCTGTTTTCTTTCAGTTTTCCTAAGATAACCTGTTATTTATTTTGACTAATGCAGTCGTTACCAAGACGTCAGTAACGTTAGCTCAGTAATGGTCAAGTCCTCTCGTTATTTGTTAACATATGTTCATAGTGGTATATAAATTTATACATATATATATATATATATATATATATATATATATATATATATATATATATATATATATATACATTGTAATCAAAATGATGTAATTTTTATACCATTTTCGAAGCAGATAAATAAACTAGATTCATGTCTTATCAACTATGTTTACATAGAACTAACCAATGTGACTTTCTGGAATATCAAACGAGTCTCCAATGTTTGGGGAACACATCGTTGGTTGGTCGGTGAGTAGCGCTACAAGATCTATCTTTAGGAGAGTGTATTATTATTATTATTATTATTATTATTATTATTATTATTATAAGAGTGTATATGTTATATACCGTTGTTAATCTTGATGTTGGTGTAGTACAGGTTATTAACAATATTAACTACCTTTCACTACTTTCGTGTTTTATTCCCCCTCTGCCTTTCTCTTTTGGTGATGACAGGTGTGGTCTGGGGCTTTTTTAGAAGGGGCTGAGGCTTTTCTAGGGGGAGAGGGTGTCTGGGTCTTTTTTATAGGGTCTTGGGACGTCTCTGGGGGTCTGGATGTGGTCGTGTGGTTGGGATCTTTATCAGTCCTTCTGGACTGATAAAGTAGACAGTTCTTTTGCTTCACAGTTAATTTTTTGTTGGTTTTATAAGTAGATTTTCACTCCCTTCACTGCGATTGGGACACCCAATCACAGGGAGTGATTGGGTGTCGCTGGTGTCTTTGCCTTTGGTCACGCCTCCGCTATAGTCTTTAATTTTCGTGATCGGCTTCCACGCTGATTTTTATTACACGGTTGAATTGGGTTTGAGTGGATGGAACTGGATGGGTTGAGTTAGGTTAAGGTAAAGTGATTATCAGGAGGAAGCACCGAGCCATTACGACTATATAGCACTTGGAAGGGATGAGGATAAAGAGTTTACGGGCTAGTCATGCCCGTGCCTTAACCTTTATCAATCAATGAATTACTGAGGATAAGGATTTGGGATGGGACGGGGAAAAGAATGGTGCCCAACCACTTAGACGGTCGGGGATTGAACGCCGACCTGCATGAAGCGAGACCGTCACTCTACCGTCCAGTCCAGGTTTAATGTAGGTTAGATATCAGTACCCATGGACCCGGCATTAAGCTAATTAGACTAATTGCTCCCAGATGAACCCCCGCACCCCCGTCCCGTCCTCTTAATAAAACGTCGCATTTTGACGTATACTCTCCCTAAGGCCAAAAACTGTCGAACTAGAAAATGATAGCGACTCGGGAAATTGACATATTGTCCCAAAGTATATGTAACACCGAGTATGCCGTTTTACATCATCAGTATACCCAACACTAGTGAACAACAGATCAACCACCTACGTGAGACCAACTCTGTTAAACGCAGCACAGTCATGAACTTGCCACTTTTAAAATCCCATAAGGAAACTTGTAAAGATATCGAGGTTAGCAATGAGGCTCGACTAAGCTTTAATCCTGATTAAATGTCAAGAAATATTGAATAAACTAGAGCTAACGAGGCTGGGACATAGAGCGGAGGCATGAAACAAAGAAACTGGCTCAATGGAAAGTGTGAATGTTCACAAAAAATATCAATAAAAGACAGAGAAGGTGACTGGAAGCTGGAGAGAGAGATGAGCCAGCGAGATGCATGACTGGGATGCGTGAGTGTAAGAGTGCACAAGCGGCTTGGACCAGACGAGGAGGAAGTGCAAGCTCTCTCCAGCCGCAGCTTTACAAGTGGATCTAACGGGATAAATTTAGTCAGGAGGATATTTTTTGGCTTATAACTGGCGACTGGAAAACGGAATTAAAGAGCTGAAGCTCGATTTTTTGCAGGAATAAATAGATGAGTACATGAAAGATGTACGTAAACACACACACACACACGCAAATTCATATTATGTAATAAACCAACGCGTGCGCGAACACACACACACACACACACACACACACATACACACACACACACACACACACACACACACACACACCTACCAACCTATACACGACCACATACAGACGGTTAAACCCTCAGTGACGTTACCTGAAGACTTAGCAGTGATAGGAAGCCGTATAACCAGTGATAACTATGGCGAGGTCCCCTGTCATCTCTCGCTCACGGAGATAACACCTCATCATTTCAGCGAATTTATGAGGAGAAAGCTTTAAGCTAGTATAGCACTTGGAAGGACTATGAGGACAAGGCGCTGAGATATGAGGACAAGGAGCTGGGATATGAGGACAAAGAGCTGAGATATGAGGACAAGGAGCTGGGATATGAGGACAAGGAGCTGGGATATGAGGACAAGGAGCTGAGATATGAGGACAAGGAGCTGGGATATGAGGACAAGGAGCAAGGAAATGAGGACAAGGAGCAGGGATATGAGGACAAGGAGCAGGGATATGAGGACAAGGAGCAGGGATATGAGGACAAGGAGCAGGGATATGAGGACAAGGAGCTGGGATATGAGGACAAGGAGCTGGGATATGAGGACAAGGAACTGTGATATGGGGGAAAAGGAGCTGGGATATGTGGACACTCTACCACCACAGTGGTAGAGTGTCCCGGGCCCACCCGGAGCAAAAATTACATTCTATATAATATTACAAGCTACTTCCGACGTACATTGTGATGGGTTATTTAAGGACTGCAGAGCACTTTTAGAGTCACAGAAAATAACTCCACCACCATTGAGCTTAAGGTACTCAATAACTAGATAAATACCCAATAGTCTCTTAACCCTGATAAGAGTTTAAGAGTCTGCGTCGTGCTTGCCCAGTTGTTCAATCTCTGTGTACTAGACATGATCATTTCATTCCCCTTTATATACTGCACATGCACAACCTGTTCTACCAGTGTCTAACTGCACAGAGCCATCAGTAAAGGCATAGGATTCAGTCAGTTTGAGATTTTGAAGATGACTGTCAAAGCTTCTAATGTTATACATCTGAAAATTTCAGTGTTTTACACTGATGGGGGTATAATGCAGAGAGACCCCCTCCACATCTTTCCAAGGGGGAATATAGTGAACAGTTTCATCAGGATTAAGAGACACATTCAGTTTCTGAAGATTATAGGCACAACAACTGAGCCACACACTGTAAGGAGCGGATTGAGGGAACAGTCAGAATTGTTTAGAATGTATCTCAATTTAATTTAACTAGAGCTGGGGGACCATTATTTTTCAAAGTTTTGGCACGAAACAATGCTATAAGAACTTTTGTAATAATAGGTATTTGTATGGTCTGCACAGTAACCGGACCAGGCAATGTGATGTAGTATTTCGCCTTGGCACATCTGGCAGGTTAGTGAGGCTGAGCCACTACCAGAATATTCAGATTGCAAACTCTGTGACGAACCTTTAATGCAGATTAGGCAAAATTGCAAATAATTTTGTCAATAATGATGTTAATAATAATAATAAGTGAAGAAGTGTGACCAGTATGGTGAATGGTTCAACAGGGTTGTTGTTGTTGTTGGTGTTTTAGATTCACCTACTCGGAACCAAAAGTTGCAAGTAGCACGGGCTATGGTGAGCCCGTAGTGCACTTACCTGGCACAGGGAGCGAGGCTGTAACTTGGGTTAAGCGTGAAGCCTTGACCCAAGTTATACAGCAAGCGTGAGACCCTTGACCCAAGACCCTCACGAAAGATTCCAGAGGCAACTAATCGCTGCCCAACTGGAATTTCATACCATCCCTGGCTACTACTAAGTACAGAGGAATTAGTGATCCACGCCCAATGTGCACAGAGTTGGCACCTCCAAACCAGCTCCTGTAGTCCTTCATTGGCATTTAATTGTCACTTCCATGCCCACGGAGTTGTTGATATGGAAATAATATGTCATAATATTGGCTACACCTCGCTACCCATCCCCACTACCACCGGCTCGCCTTCCTCTCTCTCTCTCATCTTCCTACCCATCCATTCCCTGTCTCACACTCACATCCCCCATGTTTTTTCCATCTCCTAGCTCGCTCTCGCACCCCCTCATCCCCTCTCACACCCCCTCCCTCACCCCCTCGCCCCCTCCCTCACCCTTCTCGCCCCCTCCCACACCCCCAGCGCCCCCTCCCACACCCCCATCGCCCCCTCCCACACCCCCCTCACCCCCTCCCCAAGTGCAGCGGACCCTGCACTTGGAGGGTTTCCGGCTCTGGCACTAAGCACTGTCAAGCTGTTGACACAGTGCCGACCTCTCCGGCCCACGTCTACCCCAGCGGCCACTGGGGGACAGAGTGGCACTGTCTCCAGCACCCGCAGGACGGTGGTTCTCGTCACCCCCGAGTATTGTCGTGTGGAAGTGTCCTTGTGACTGGCTATGCTGTCCGCTCTTTTCATACGCTGGAGGCTGGGTCTCTTCGCTAACTAACCTGAAATGTATGGAGATCGTGAAGAGTCAGTGTACATATATGTGTGTGTGTGTGTGTGTGTGGCATGTGTTGGTCAGGCGTTGACGGGCGCCGCTAGACTGGATCTGTGAAGCCGTGGACACGGTGTTCCACTTAGATTTCTAGAACTGACTGTTCAGTCCTGGATTGGCGCGGCTTGAACTTAACAAATATCAGATTGAATTACAGCAACCTTCCTTTGGACGAAATGCACAAATATCGGCGACATATATGTGGACACGAGGCTAACCAATGTCAACCAGAAAATTGAAGGCCAAAATAATAATTTGTCTCATTGTGACTTGTGCTGTTTTTTCCTATTTCTAATATTGCTTCCTTATTGACACGTTAATTATTTGTCACCAAAATGCAAACTGTTCCATGGCGTGTTAAACTAGCGCTTAAGGTGAGCCAGCCAAGACCTTTTCCACCTTCAACTTGCGCTTGAGATTTCCTTTACTAAACCTTGACGGACCAGTGCTTGAAGCAGGTTTTTCTTTGTATTGTAACAAAAGATTAAAGTTATTTAATTTTAAATATGTCTGAAAGTAGATTATAATCCAATGCCAATAGTTGGCTTTAGTGAAGAGCTGATATATAATAGTGAACCAGCCTAACAGTAAGCAAGAGTATTGTGAACAGTCACCAGCTGAGGCAGACTTGACTGCCTGGTTCTCTTAGCAAGTTCGCAATGCTGTGAACACCAATACTCCCTTGTGAACTATTGACTTGTGTGGGAAAACAAGTGTGGAAGCCAACTGTAACGAACCAACGGCTGAAGTCAGTTCGACGTCACCCAGCTGCAGCATCCACTACACGCACGCAAGCGCACGCTAAAACAAACTCACGTGCACACACACACATTTCAATGAAGAACAATTCGAGGTCTCGGTGACTGGAGTGAAGGAGGGCAGTGAGAGAGGGCGACCATGAAGCAGGAGGTGAAGGGTTGCGAGGCCAGCGGGGCGACTGTGGAGGCCGAGGACTCTCTGCAGAACACAGTGGTCGACTCGGCCACCACCACCAGCCCCAGCACCCGGGCCAGGCGGGACGCCTTCAGGAAACTGAAGAGCGCCAATCACTCTCAGGTAATGAACTTGTGGACAACGGTAAACTTATTTTTTGTTAACATATTTAAGTACAGTTCTACAGCTACGTCTTACTATGTGGAGGCTTATATGTGTCAAGAGCTGTGTGATACTAAGGTACCTGGTCAGTTCTGAAGCTACCATAGCCTATATGAAGGGTTATATAGTTTGTGTCAAGAGCTGTATGATACTAAGGTACCTGGTCAGTTCTGAAGCTACCATAGCCTATATGAAGGGTTACATAGTTTGTGTCAAGAGCTGTGTGATACTAAAATATTCCATCTCGGAGGATGGTTAATTACAGAGGAGCATGTGATCAGTAGCCTGCACTGGCAAACATTTGAAGGGTCTAATGACTTGACGCTCACTGATGCAGTGTGTGAGATCATGACCCAGTTCTTCCTGGCAGAGTTTACACCGAGTGCTCAGGACTGGGAGAGTTGTCACCTGTAGCCTCCTGCCTCAGGTAACGTATCCCAACATTAGCCATCAAACAGGCAAGCAAACTAACAACAACAACAACACACACACGCATAAACCAAGCTAAAAGGCTTAACACATCATAGATTTCGACAAAAAATAAACAAATTCATGAACTATTAATATAATAATGACATAAATAATTAGTAGACATTCACCAGTCTCAGGAGACTATGGAGTTGCGCTCTGGTTATCGGTCTGGAGTGGCCTCTCCAGGGCGCAAAGCCTGGGTAGGTTGATATGGAGGGGAAGCTGTTATCCATGCAGCAGATCCCCCCTCTCCACGATTCCGAAAGTCTCCTAGGGAAAGGCAAACGCCAATACGATTGGTTCCAGCGCCGATGTAGGAAGCTACAGCCTCTACAGCTCAATAACTACATCACTAATAAAGTAGTGATAATAACTGACGACACTTCAAATCCGGACTGAAAATTGGCATATATAATCAGAGCTGACAAGTGCAAATTATCTATCTAGCTTGGCATAAGAGTGAGGCACTGACCATCAACACAAGAACCTGGATTTTCAGAAATTCACTTGTGAGAAGGATCTTGGAGGAATAATTATTGTAGAGGTCCAAGACATCCGTGAATAAAGGTACACATTAAGGCCAACGGGATACTTGACAGTGTTTACAAGTGTTACCAGTACACTTACGTCATTATGAGAGGTAGACGAACATTGTGTCCGTTATGAGGTAAAGTCAGGCGTATATTGTATCTGGTATGAGGTAGAGGTGTACCTCATGTCTTAACAGTGGGTGAGTAGTCTCCCATATAGCGTATCTATGAGACTGTAAACTAAGGAAAGTTGGGTAAACTGAAATAAAGCCTAACACGCATCTCTAAGGCGATTCGAACCCGTGTTCATTGTATTGTCAGCTAGCGAGATCCACGTAAGACAACCATTGTAATGATCGACTATACTCCTCCCGGTAAACGATGCAATAAGATGCTTATCTTAACATACTAAGAAGGTTAGGTAAGGTCGGTGTTTTCTACGAAGCTTTTCAAGGTAAACTAGTATGTTTAGTATGTCACATATGCACGTATTTAATAAGTCAATATTGACTGTAAGAAAGTGCGAGAACGGGTTGAAACGATGAGACCTACACGCCAGAAGCCGCAGCATAACGGAGCCTTAAACACACATTCCCATCCTGATCTTACCTCCACCAGTCATCCCCTGCCCATTTATTCCCTTCTCACCCTCCTGCAGAAGTCCATGGACTTCGACGACCTGCTGCCGCACGTCGGGGAGTTCGGGCGGTTCCAGAAGCTGCTGATATTCCTCATCTGCCTGCCGGCGTGCATCCCGTGCGGCTTCCATGCCTTCAACCAGCTCTTCATGAGCGCCTCGCCTCCCCACTGGTGCAGGGTGCCAGAGCTTGAGGGCTTGGGGCTCACTGAGTGGGAGATCAGGAACCTCTCGATACCATGGGTGAGTGTTAGTCGCTCAGAGTGAAAGAGTGAGAGGGAGCGATGGCAGATAGAGTGGGAAGGAGAAATAGAGAAAGGGAGGGAGGGAGAGAAGGAGGAAGGGAGTGTTGAATGAGGAAGGGAGTGTTGAATGAGGAAGAGTGTTGGTGAGAGAGGGTTCAGTGTCCATGGGGATGTTCCATGTATTTGATAAGATGGCGAGAGAAGGAGGTGGGAAGCCGGGTGAACCAGTAAGTCGGTTAAATAGCAAGACACGTATATAAACTGATAAGCACGAGGCCCCCCCTCTATAGCCCTCCAAAACCCTCCACAGTCCTCTATAACCCTCCACAGCCCTTCACAGTCCTCTGTAACCCTCCACAGTCCTCTGCAACCCTCCACAGTCCTCTATAACCCTCCACAGCCCTCTACAACTTCGCCTGCAATAACCAGTCTGACTTTTCCCCGAGCTCTGTCACCCTTGACGAATGGTAAATCGTATAAATGTGAGATGCTCCCTGGCTGTCTCCACCTTGGGATGCCCTATTTAGATTATACAGCTCAGGTCTGGTCACTGTACTGTTTATACAGCTCAGGTTTGGTCACTGTACTGTTTATGCAGCTCAGGTTTGGTCACTGTACTGTTTATACAGCTCAGGTTTGGTCACTGTACTGTTTATACAGCTCAGGTTTGGTCACTGTACTGTAGATTGGACGTAAATTTACTTGAACGTGTTCAGAGAAGGATTAAATAGTTAATCCCAGGAATTAGAAACATCCCTTATGAAGAGAGATTAATAAAGATTAATTTCCGCTCTCTGTGAAGGTGATAAGTTAGAGGTGATATACACACAGAAATCACATTAGCGTGATACATCAAATGAAGATATCCACAAGGGCCGTGATGAGGATTCGAACCTACGTCCGGGATCCCAGACGCGCCTTAGTCGATTGCGCCACGACATAGTAAAAAGAAGGCGCGTCTAGGATCATTCCGGACATAGGTTCGAACTCTCATCACGGCCCTTGTGGATTTGTTCATTAGAGGTGATATGCTTGAAGTGTACAGATGGATGAAAGAATATAACAAATGGTATACTAATGGGTTAAATATATATCCACACAAAATATACCACGAATCAGAGGATACAAATGAAATAAGTTTAGATTCAAAAAAGACCTGGGTAAATATTGACATGAAAACTGTTGTTGATTCATGGAATAAATTACCGGGTAAAAAAAAAAAGCTTGGGATAGCTGTATTGTTTCAAGCGTAGGTTGTATATATATATATATATATATATATATATATATATATATATATATATATATATATATATATATATATATATATATATATACATATATATATATATATATACATATTATATATATATATATATATATATATATTATATTATTAAATATGACCGAAAAAGTAAGATTAATAATTCTAACACGAATTTTCTCAATCTTTCGTACATTACGCTTCACTGTTGGAGGTAAATAAAAAATCACTTCTCCAAAATTCATTTTTATTTCTAGTCTGACGCGACACGGGCGCGTTTCGTAAAACTTATTACATTTTCAAAGACTTCACAAATACACAACTGATTAGAACGTATCTCTGATTTTATATCTACATTTGAGTGAGGTGGGAAGGGTGATGTGGCATTAACACAAGACAGAACAGGAGGGGATATTAATAGGGTATTAAAAGTATCAACACAAGACAGAACAGAAACAATGGGTATTGAATAGAAGTGTTTGTAGAAAGCCTATTGGTCCATATTTCTTGATGCTTCTATATTGGAGCGGAGTCTTGAGGTGGGTAGAATATAGTTGTGCAATAATTGGCTGTTGATTGCTGGTGTTGACTTCTTGATGTGTAGTGCCTCGCAAACGTCAAGCCGCCTGCTATCGCTGTATCTATCGATGATTTCTGTGTTGTTTACTAGGATTTCTCTGGCGATGGTTTGGTTGTGGGAAGAGATTATATGTTCCTTAATGGAGCCCTGTTGCTTATGCATCGTTAAACGCCTAGAAAGAGATGTTGTTGTCTTGCCTATATACTGGGTTTTTTGGAGCTTACAGTCCCCAAGTGGGCATTTGAAGGCATAGACGACATTAGTCTCTTTTAAAGCGTTCTGTTTTGTGTCTGGAGAGTTTCTCATGAGTAGGCTGGCCGTTTTTCTGGTTTTATAGTAAATCGTCAGTTGTATCCTCTGATTTTTGTCTGTAGGGATAACGTTTCTATTAACAATATCTTTCAGGACCCTTTCCTCCGTTTTATGAGCTGTGGAAAAGCAGTTCCTGTAAAATAGTCTAATAGGGGGTATAGGTGTTGTGTTAGTTGTTGTGTTAGTTGTATATATATAATATATATATATATATATATATATATATATATATATATATATATATATATATATATATATATATATATATATATATATATATATATGAATGAGTTTTCTTGGGAATAAATATAGTATAAATCAATGGGCCTTGGAACCATATAGTATGGATCAATGGGCCTTGTGTAGGTAGCATTTAGTAATGTTGATGTGGCGGCAGGTGGGCGCGGGGTTCAGCCAGTGCAGCCAGTACCTGGTGGGGAACTACACGCCGGGGAGCGTCGCCCCCGACCCCTCCTGGCCCGTCACCCCCTGCACCAGCGGCTGGCACTACAACACCTCCATCATCTACTCCTCCATCGTCATAGATGTGAGTTGACTGACAGTACGATGGGGAGGGAAGAATAGATTATAATTATCTATCATATATGTACCCATATTATATATATATATATATATATATATATATATATATATATATATATATGACTGAAAACGCCACACCCTAGAAGTGACTTGAACCCATGACAGCCAAGAGCACAATGCAACTGGTGTACACGGTATTTTAACCACTCGACCATCCATGACCGTACAAAAGACGATGTTACCCGCGGCTATTTCACCATCCCGACGGCACTTGGTGGTAATCTTGGGCATAGTTGTTTCATGAAATCACTTCAAGTCACTTCACACCAGTTGCATTGTGCTCCTGGCTGTCACGGGTTCGAGTCACTTCTGGGGTGTGGAGTTTTCAGTTGCATATATGCTTGGGGACCATTCAAACTTGTTTGCATATATATATATATATATATATATATATATATATATATATATATATATATATATATATATATATATATAATGTATATATGTGTGTGTGTCCCTGCAGATTTGAGATTTAGCTATTGGACCCCGCCATTTTAATCGATGGTTGTCGAATGCAGTGATTCATGCCTTATTCTTCTATCATATCTTCTATGGAAATATTGATTGGAGTTCGCTTTTACAACCTACTTAGTGCATTATATTTCACACCTACACTAAAAGACAACTTTTTAAGTTTCTGCGACTCGTCTGATTCACATACTTCCATCCATACCCTCTTATTCTATTGTACTCATTTAGAACTCTTCTTTTTTCACTTTTCAATTCTCCAAATTATTCTCTCTCTCTCTCTATCTCTCTCTCTCTCTCTCTCTCTCTCTCTCTCTCTCTCTCTCTCTCTCTCTCTCTCTCTCTCTCTCTCTCTCTCTCTCTCTCTCTCTCTCTAGTGACGTCGGGTCTGTTTACTTCAGTCTTTCTTCATTCAACATCCCTTGAACTTACGGAACGAGTTTCATTGCAAACCCCTGAGTCTTTCCTGCCTTTCTTATGTGTTTTTAAGATGGCTCCACGATGTGCATCATACTCTAGAACTGCTCTCAAGTCGGTGGTGTTGAGTGATCAAACTGCTTCCTTATTTAGTTCTGAACGATGTTCTGACTTTTGTCAGTGTAGAGTATGCTATTGTTGTTATTCTATTTATATGAGCCTACAGAGTTAGTCTTGGTGTTATATCCACTCAATCAACTTACACTTGCTTGTGTTGAACTTGAGTGTTGAACTCAGAGCCACCACTGCTCCAACACCACACTTGCCACCACTGCCCCAACACCACACCTGCCACCACTGCTCCAACACCACACCTGCCACCACTGCTCCAACCCCACACCTGCCACCACTGCTCCAACACCACACCTGCCACCACTGCCCCAACACCACACCTGCCACCACTTCCCCAACACCCCACCTGCCACCACTGCTCCAACACCGCACCTACCACCACTGCTCCAACACCGCACCTACCACCACTGCTCTAACACCACACCTCCCAGCACTTCCCCAACACCACACCTGCCACCACTTCCCCAACACCACACCTACCACCACTGCCCCAACACCACACCTGCCACCACTGCTCTAACACCACACCTGCCACCACTTCCCCAACACCCCACCTGCCACCACTGCTCCAACACCGCACCTACCACCACTGCTCTAACACCACACCTCCCAGCACTTCCCCAACACCACACCTGCCACCACTGCTCCAACACCACACCTGGGAAGACGGGACACAACGAGCGTAGCTCTCATCCTGTAACTACACTTAGGTAATTACACCTGCTCCAACACCACACCTGCTCCAATACCACACCTGCTCCAGCACAACCTATACTAAAGCATGTGTGTGGCCGACAGTATGACCTGGTGTGTGAGAGAGCCATCTACCCGACCGTCGGTCTCTCCCTCCTCAACGTGGGCGGCATTATTGGCGTCTACGTCTTCGGCACCGTCTCTGACAGGTGAGTAGACCCTAGTGGGTGGAGGCCGGGGCAGTGGGTGGAGGCCTGGGCAGTGGGTGGAGGCAGGGGCAGTGGGTGGAGGCCTGGCGAGTGGGTGGAGGGTCTGGGGAGTGAATGGAGGCCTGGCGAGTGGGTGGAGGCCTGGGAAGTGGGTGGAGGGTCTGGGGATTGGGTGGAGGGTCTGGGGAGTTGGTGGAGGGTCTGGGGAGTGAATGGAGGGTCTGGGGAGTGGGTGGAGGGCCGGGGCAGTGGGTGGAGGGTCTGGGGAGTGGGTGGAGGCCTGGGCAGTGGGTGGAGGGTCTGGGGAGTGGGTGGAGGCCTGTCTAGTTACCTGTCTAGTTTCATGTCTAGTTACCTGCATATTTAATCATAAAATATTTATGGTTGTCATTTGTGGGGAACCGACTAGTGAGATTTATATTTATTTAATTTATATGATTTTTTTAATAAAAAACATAAAAATGGAAGGGGAGTACCACCTCTGCCTGGAAGAAGGGGGACCCTTAGCCTCGGAGGAAACCACACATAACGCATTAGAGAGAATGTTAAGGTCCCCTCCAATACAGTTTCTGTGTGCTTTTCTCCTACCACCCCCTTCCTTTTATCCTTTACTAGATATTTGAAGGTTACAAGATATACATTGGTTGATACAAAGAGTGCTTAAAGGTTATGGATCTCTTGGAGCTCCTCCGCTTCCGGACAGGAACCGAGGATGCAGCAGGCGTTTCCCCTCTGGATCGCCACACTGAGGCGCTGAAACAAAAAACTGACAGCTCTTGGGTCTCTGGTGACGTCAATGAGCTTGGAGCCCAATTCCTTGAGAAATCCCAAGGCACTCTTGCCCCAGGGGCCATGCGTCTCAGACGCTATGGGAACAAAGGTGTATTGACCTTCCAATCGTCTGTATTTGACTGATTTTGGTGTTATCCTGTGGTTGGCTGCCCTGATTGATCAATGAATTTATATGAATTTATGCTTTATATGAATTTATATAGAATTTATATTTTACATTAATTTATATATTTCGATAACAAATTGGATGAGGTTTATGTGGACTGTATTTCTTCGAATGCCCATAAATCGATTTCCTTACACATTATGGGGGGTTTATGGATTAATATATATATATAGTCAAAATTGATTAACATTCACTACAGTATTAAACTACATATATATTAGTAATAAAAATTGGAAGGCCTTATCTTATTGTATGGTAGTGGGCTTAGTCAACCAGTATGAACACGGATGAATAAGCCAGTCGATCCACTTTGTGGGTGAGGCTGGCCTCCAACAAATGTACTGGAGTACTAGGACTAATTCTTGCTTCCTCTTCAATTATTCCGACATCATTAGTTTTGTACAAATTATTCAAGCTCGCCTTTAAACAACAATTTAAGTTCATCTCTCATTTGAGGAGATGGACGCATCTCGTGGAACCTCCTACCGTGAGTCCGTGACACCACTGACAGCTCTCGGGTGAGGGTCACAGGACGAGGGGTGAGGGTCACTCTCCAGACGCCATCTTTACCGATACAGAACGTGGCGCTGCCCAATAAACTCGCCCCTCGGGGCAAAATTTAAATTTAAAACGTAGATGTGGTTTCGCTGTAACATTACAACACCATTTTCGATTCCAAACTTTGTGTTGGTGGTAATAACAGGTGTTGGTGGTAATAACAGGTGTTGGTGGTAATAACAGGTGTTGGTGGTAATAACAGGTGTTGGTGATGATAAGAGCGAGGACGTGGTTAATCTGAGTATAGTTATCTGGATCGTGTCATTTTTTTTTTTTTTAAACAGTGTTTCACTGGAATGTAAGGTAGGGAGGGGGGGAGGTGAGTTGGGGGTGAGAGTAGTGACTGGAGAAGGGAGGGAAGGGAAGAGAACTATTAAGGGAAAGTGCCAACCCATTACGACTATATAGCACTAGGAATGGGTCAGGATAAGGATTTGGGATGGGGGGTGGGGTGGGGATGGTGCCCAGTCACTTGGACGGTCGGGGATTGAACGCCGACCTGCATGATGCGAGATCGTCGCTCTACCGTCCAGCCCAAGTGGGAGAAGAAAGCGAGCAATGAGTAGTGATGAAGTACTCACTAGGTGGCACGGGCATGAGTAAGGGTAGGTGAGAGGAAGGTGGAGCAGACTACAACACACACACACACACACACACACACACACACACACACACACACACACACACACACACACACACACACACACACACACACACACACACACACACACACACACTGGATTACTGTGTGGTTGTGGTGTTCGCCAGACTGGGCCGGAGGGTGTCGTTCCTGATGTGTCTGGCGCTGGAGCAGGTCTTCGGCCTGGTCACAGCCTTCGCCCCGGACTTCTACTCCTGGGCTGTCTGCCGCTTCCTGGTCGGCCTCACTGTGCCTGCCATCTACCAGATCCCCTTCATTATCTGTGAGTACATGTTCCCTTCATCATCTGTGAGCACATGTTCTCTTTATTATCTGTGAATACATGTTCCCTTCATCATCTGTGAGTACATTTTCCCTTCATGTGAAGCATTATCATTGATCAAACTACCTGTCATCGCAAAATTATTGAGCTTACAACATCTATCAATGAAACGTACAGAAATGGACTGTTGTACCCAGCAAAAAAATTAGCCTTTTGCACAGTTTATGAACTTGCCTCACACTGACACATTCTCTTCCCACGTACAATGTCCTGAGTCTATCCTCTCCCCCCACTACCATGTCCCGGAGTCTATCCCTCCCAATATGACCCGGAGTCTCTTCCTCTTCTATATTCTAGCAACCTTCCTCTTACAAATTACGTCTAAATTTAGCCGTTTACCCGTATGGCCAAAAACTGACGTAATTTAAAAATGAAAAAATAATGAAAATAAATTTGGGATTTTTTTTCCAAAACAGCAAGTTAAGGGTCCTCTAGTAGGTTAGGAGGGCAGGAAATTCTCCTAAAGTTTCAAAACGTCATGAAAAAACGTTAATTGAAAGTGTCCTCTCCTAACCTAACAGACTAAGCTGGAGGACCCAAACAAAAAACGGGACAGTACATCACTTTCGTGAGCCGATTTCATTTCAATTTATATCAGTTTTTGGTCATAGCGCGCATACGAGCGAAAAGCGGTGATATTTTGAGAGTACCGGTTGATTCTAGAGCTCCTCCACCTGCCATGCCCTAAAGTCTCCTCCCACCTACCATACCATGGAGTCTCTAACCATCAAAACCCCTCCACTGTCCCTTATCCCCACCTATCCCGGCAGAGTTTGTGGGGATAATATTAGACTGCATAGTATGGGCCATTAGGCCTTCTGTGGCTAGCTTTACTGAGCGTGACTGTGGCCAGCAGCACTGGAGCTGGTGGGTCCCAGCTACAGGAGCTTCGTCACTGTCATGACTTGCCTCTTCTACGTGGGAGGGATGCTGCTGCTGGCAGTGTTGGCGTACTTCGTCAGGAACTGGGTCCACCTCTGCATCGTTACCTCCCTTCCCTTCTTCTCCTACGTCATCTACTGGTGGTGAGTACTGTGGGAAATTTTGCCCGTTTTATCAACATTATTATCTAAGAAATGTATTATTTCTATATCATATCAGAATCACTTCAGATTCATTATGTCCTACATCATCTGGATCCTACATGACAGTGCCACTATGATCATGTACACCAAAGGGCCCCTGGTGCCTACGTGACTTTGTACATTATTTCTCAATGATCTAGAAGCTTCAAGAAAAATAAATTAATTAAAAAACTATTGGAACATCAGTCGATTTCCAGTGAGGATTAAATCAAATCCTTAATAAGAATCAATAGTACTATCAAGTATTACCAATAATCTATAAATTCTATATCTAATTATATTTTAATTTCGTTTTTTTAAATAATCTGGTTAGGCAATACAAATAATCAATAAATATACAGTGAAGACTACCTCGCTCATTCACTGAAATTCACTGAATTTCCTTAATGTTCAAGACTAAGTACACTTGCTGGTTGGTCAATAAGTTATTGTGGCAGGCTTAACGACCCTCCCACAGTTGATAGGTCTTAACCCCAGTACCAAACCACTAACTTTCCGTTGCCACTTCTCCGCACCATCGTGCAGGTTCCTGCCGGAGTCCCCCCGGTGGCTGCTGTCCAAAGGGCGTCTCGTGGAGGCCAGGACGATCCTCAACAAGATGGCCGAGGTTAACAACACGGAGCTCCCAGAATCATTCATGCAAAAGTTGGAGGTGCGTGGTAGTAATGGTGGTGATAGTGACGGTGGTGAGTGTTGGTGATATTAGTGGTGGTATCAATAATGGTGGTTATCTTGAGGTTATCTTGAGATGATTTCGGGGCTTTAGTGTCCCCGCGGCCCGGTCCTCGACCAGGCCTCCACCCCCAGGAAGCAGCCCGTGACAGCTGACTAACTCCCAGGTACCTATTTACTGCTAGGTAACAGGGGCATTCAGGTTGAAAGAAACTTTGCCCATTTGCTTCTGCCTCGTGCGGGAATCGAACCCGCGCCACAGAATTACGAATCCTGCGCGCTATCCACCAGGCTACGAGGCCCCACTTGGTTGTGGTGGTATCAATAATGGTGGTTGTGGTGTTTGTAGTTTATAAAGATGACTGCACAAGCCCTCCTGACACGCTTGAGGGCTCCCAGAATCAGAGTGACAAAGCTGGAGGGAGGATTGCTGCTGGTGATATGCTGAGGTCACCTGATACATGTATCCACTTTCCCTTCCCATCCGAAATACACCTCCGCAGTCTCCGCCTGACTGTGCTTCTCTATTCCATCCTTCCTAAATGCAACTCCCATCATAGCAGTGAAAATAAACAGGAATAAAACCAAAGCAATGGGCGTTAAAATGAGAACTCAAGACATCAGACTCGCTATACAAGGACATGAAATTGAGTAGGTTACCTCTCTTCAAAACTTAGGAGTCCTGATAGACAGCCAGTTGAAATTCCCTCAAGAAACTGAATATCTTCGGCAACGTTGTAAAGCCAGAAACTCAGCTTTGCACTCCATGACCAGTCTTAGAGAGGGTGCATCTCTACCAGTACTCAAAATGTACTACGTTCAAGCAGTTAGGTCACTCATTGACTATGCTGCTCCTGCTCTTACCTCCCTCAGTGATAACCAATGGCAGAAACTGGAAGTGTCGCAAAATGATGCCCTCAGAACAATGCTGGGAGCACCTATATGGACGCTTCAAGAGAATCTAAGAATGGAAACCAACTTACCAGCATTAGAAAACAGGATCAAACAAAGGATAGCCACGATAACAGCAAAACTTGTTGGAACCACCGCCAGACTGTCAGTCAAAGATAGCCTACACAGATTGCTTCAGAGAAACCTTCAATATAGAACAAGTGCATGGACGGATAATCTAGTGAAGATTCTACAGAAAGTGGACTTGAAATGGACCATTAAAAACAAAGGAGAAGAAAGACCATATCAACACTTTCGGCAGCCGCCTCCATGGGAAGAATCGAGTCTATAGATAATCATTGAAGGATTACCAGTTAAAAAATCAGCATGTGACTCGCAGAGGCTCAAAGCAGTCATAGAACGACAAATGGAAACCATCTCAAGTCTTTTTAACGACTCACATTTTGATACGTGTGACATTCTTCTCTGTGTGAAGAAGTCAACTCCATCACTGATGTGAGCAGGTCAGCCGGTCGGGCGCCCAACACCTCACCGCACATTACTTAGTAAAGAGAAGATGATAGGTCAAATATCTTCTCATGAGTGTTGGCCATATGTTTAGTCTGACTTTCCCAACACGGTCTTCAGCGGTTACCATGACGTCTACTCGCTTGGTGTGCACTCACACACGTGTACTTAACTAGTTGGTTGGTACATAGTCTGCTTGGTGCTTTCTTTTGATAATTACTTACTAGTTTATTGCTCTTGTGATGCTTCTGCTATTTGTGTAGTATACCTCAAGGGTGTTGTTTATGATAGATGCCCCTCCTGAAGGTCCGTCACTACTCAACACACCTTAACAGTGTCCCTTCCCACCCGGGCACTCCCCACACGGGCACTCCCCACCCGGGCACTCCCCACCCGGGCACTCCCCACCCGGGCACTCCCCACCCGGGCACTCCCCACCCGGGCACTCCCCACCCGGGCACTCCCCACACGACTCTCTTCCCTCTTAAGTGGCCTCCGGGTTACCTTGCCCTCTGTCACAGCCTGGCTGGCCTCCACCACTACCTCCTAATTGTGCCTCCCATTCCTCCACTCCCTCATGCTCCTACTCCAGTACCCTCCACTCCCCCAGTCCCTCATACTCCACTACCTTCCGTCTCTCCGCTCCCTTATACCAGACCCTCCCCCCCCTCTCTCTCCCACGCCATGGATACAAGTCGCATCTTACACAAGAAGGTTCGTCAACGGATTTTAAAACTTGTTGAATCTAACCTAACCTAGCCCAAACGAGCCCACACAGCCTAATCTAGGCTTATACATCCTAATAACGCGATAAATACAGTATTGACAGTCGGAAAACGAGATTTATTGACACGTTTTGACCATAATTCCAATTCCGGTCTTTCTGTTCTACCCAAACTTCGTGTCCCTCCTTAGCGACACACCGACCATCTCTCACATTGTGAGAGATAGTCCATTAACTATTAACAAAAACTACTAACATTTGAATATTAACATTTTTCCTCCTCCTCCTTCTTCTCTGCCTCTTCCTCCCCCTCCTCCTCTGCCTCTTCCTCCCCCTCCTCCTCTGCCTCTTCCTTCCCCTCCTCCTCCTCCTCTGCCTCGCACAAAGGCTGTGAACCTAACCTGTGGCCACTGTTCTGCGACAGGAGCGCATGCTGGCGCAGCAGGCCCTCAGCACCAGCTCGGCGCAGCTCCACACCAGCTCCGGGTTGCTCACCTTGTGTCGCACCCCCAACCTGCGCCTCAAGGTGGTCCTCGTCACCATGGTCTGGTGAGTGGCCCCGTCCTCGGTGTAGTGACGCCCTCCTGGCTCCTCTACCTCCAATGATTCTTTTATTTTGTGTTCAGCTTAAATGAGTTACCGCTGGCGAGTGTTATGTATATTATATTACAAATTTGCTAGAGGAAAAAATCTAGTTAAAAAATTGCCAATGTGAGGTAAGATGAAAAGGTACATTGTAGCAAGGTTTTATACCAATAATTAACCACAATATAAAATGATAGGTGATTACACTGGCGAAGATATATGTCTCAAGTACTAATATTGGGAAACTGGGTACAGTGGTACAGTGTGTACCACTGTACACACTGTACCACTGCACAGTGTACCACTGTACAGTGTGAGTACAGTGTGAGTTTGAAGCACAAGGTAGGACACTATGAGGATGAAATTAGGTACTTTTTGGTTTTACTTTTCAACAGGGCACAGGTTGGACAATTTTTTAATTCATCAGGGAGCGAGTTCGAAAGACTGGTGGGCCCTTTTATTTGCTTGGAGTGTTTGCACTGATTTAGTTTAACTCTGGGGATATCAAAAAGATATTTTGTTCTGGTGTGGTGCTCATGGGTTCTATTACACCTATCAAGGAAAAGTTTCAGATCAAGATTAGCATTTAGGAACAAGGTTTTGTACATGTTAATAGCACATAAGAATGTGTGGAGTGAGTGTATGTTTAGCATGTTGAGGGACTTGAACAGAGAGGCTGTGTGTTGTCTGAAGACAGAGTTTGTTATAGTTCTGATAGCAGATTTTTGCTGAGTGATGTTAACTTGAGGTAATTTGCAGTGGTTGAACCCCTGCAACCCGTTCTCGCACTTGTTTACAGTCAATATTGGCTTATTTAATAAGTGCATATGTGACATACTAATTGATTGTGAATATTTTAGTTTACCTTGAAAAGCTTCATAGAAAACACCGACCTCACCTAACCTTCTTAGTATGTTAAGATAAGCATCTTATTACTTGTGCAGGCGATGAGTCACAATAACGTGGCTGAAGTATGTTGACCAGACCACACACTAGAAGTTGAAGGGACGACGACGTTTCGGTCCGTCCTGGACCATTCTCAAGTCTTGAGAATGGTCCAGGACGGACCGAAACGTCGTCGTCCCTTCAACTTCTAGTGTGTGGTCTGGTCAACATCTTATTGCTTCTTATTTACAATTATTACTTAACCTATCAACGGTATAGGTTAAGTAATAATTGTAATTAAGAAGCAATAAGATGCTTATCTTAACATACTAAGAAGGTTAGGTGAGGTCGGTGTTTTCTATGAAGCTTTTCAAGGTAAACTAAAATATTTACAATCAATTAGTATGTCACATATGCACTTATTAAATAAGCCAATATTGACTATAAGCAAGTAAGAGAACGAGTTGCACAGATACCATATGTAAGATAGGGATAGATTAGTGCGTAGTATAATGAGAGGAGAGCGAGTGAGGAACATAATATCTAATTTTAGAAAGTATACCGACCGTCTTTGAGACTTTTTTGGCTGTGTTGTATGTGGGCGCTGAAGTTCAGTCTCTTGACTATGTGTAGGCTATGGAACTTTCCCTCATTTTGATTGCTAATGTTACCATTGTCTATTTGAAGTGAAATTTTATTTGATGATTTACTACCAAATAAAATGTAGACGGTCTTTTCTATGTTTAGTGCAAGTTTGTTGGTTGACATCCATGAGTGAACTTTTTTTAATTCGTTATTGACAATATTATTTATTATGGGGGGGGGGGTTAGGGGTCAGAATAGATGAAGGTAGCATCGTCAGCAAATAGTATTGGTTTAAGAATGTTAGAAAAATTTGACAAATCATTGAAGTATATAACAAATAGGAGAGGTCCTAAGATACAGTTACAGCCTCGCTCCTATGCCAGGTAAGTCTGCTACGGGCTCACCATAGCCCGTGCTACTTGGAACTTTGTGTTTCCAGTAGCTTAATCTTAAACAACAACAATCCTAACCCGCCAAACACACACCGAAACTACGACGTTGGTACAACGTTCGAACAAGTTTTAATACATCCTAACCAGTTATAACAACCAATATAGCAAGTTGTAACAACGTTCTAATACGTCATAAACACGTTAAGCCAAGATGTAACAACTTTATTACAAGTTGTAACAAGCAGAAAACAGAGACAGTTTCGATTTTTGTTTCCAGGGAAGATAGCTTACGGGCTCACCATAGCCCGTGCTACTGAGAACTTTTCGTTCTAAGTAGCTGAATGTTAAACAACAACAACAACATCCTAAGATGCTGCCCTGTATCTTAGGATGTATCTTCTACTGTCAATGGTACAGTGGGAGAGGTTATGTTATTGATGGCTACATATTGGTCTCTGTCACTGAGATAGGAATGCATTATAAAGTTCAGAGCAGGGCCTCGAATGCCCTGAAAACGGAAAAAAAACTGTATTAGTTTTTTCAAAGTAAATGAACATTAAAACAAATACGATTAACTCTAAGATAAATAAATTAAGTGCTATCAAAGAATATATATTAGTTTGGTATAAAAGTTTCAGTAGCCCGGTTTTATTACATCAAAATAATCAAAGAGTTACCCCAAAATTAGTTGATTTCTTTGTTTTCTGTTAAGAGCTGGTTTTAATATTACGTTAGTTACCCAAAACAACATTTAATTTCTTCCGTTTTCTCTAAAGGTTTGCCAATGAAACTGTATATGTAGGACTAAGCTATTACGGACCGGCCATGGGCGACAACGAGTACCTGTCATTCTTTCTCTCGTGCGCCGTTGAGATACCATCCTACTTGCTCTGCTGGGTCGTGATGGACCGCTGGGGTCGGCGCTGGATCCTGGGAGTGGGCATGATTCTCGGAGGCCTATTTTCCATCTGCACCGTCCTCATGCCCGAAGGTGAGTCGGAGGACAAGGCACAGTGCGATTCGGTTCAACAGAGCTAATTGTTTATCGATCCAATACAGCAATTGACGGTCTAAATGCTGTTATTTTTAGTTTAATTTGATTTAGTTAGGAATTTTTACGTGTTTTAACTTTCAAGAAATTTTAAATGTTTTCTTATGCTTTCGGCTATGAGTCAAATCTTGATCGACCCCAGCTTCAATAAATAATTACACTTATTTATTTATTTATTTATTTATTTATTTATTTATTTATTTATTTATTTATTTATATACAAGAAGGTACATTGGGATTGTGAGGATACATAGCATAGTAATTACATTCTTGTAAAGCCACTAGTACGCGCAGCGTTTCGGGCAGGTCCTTAATCTAAGAAACTTATAAGTAGGTAAATACTTGCAAAATTTATAAAAATGATAATGATTGCAATGACAGCTTGAATGGTAGTTTAACAAAACTTAGCAGGCACAATACAGCATATGGCTAGCACATAAAAGAAGACAGCAATGAACACAATGATAAAGTTGTTTGGATTAAGTACATAAAGATTGGGTAACACTAGATACAGAGCAAATTTAAAGCTCAGTGTAGGAAACTACGAAGATGAAATTGAAATTAGGTACTTTTAGGTACACGAAAAAAAACATTTTAGACGCTTAAACCTGCAGCTAATTAGCTAAAATGTTCTACTTTATTATAAACAGATTCTTTAAACTAGCTCACCATAGCCCGTGCTACTTGGAACTTTTGTTCCGAGTAGCTGAATCTATAACAACGCTGTTTGTCGACCTAATTGTATTTGTGCTGCTTTTTCAGCCATGTTTCCCCCTTTTTTATCTTTATTTTTATTTGTTCTCAACACATTTTATTCTTTATACTCAATTAGCATTAAGTTTTAGTCATTAATGTTTTTCCTGCCCGAAACGCTTTGCGTAATAGTGGCTTTAGGCATTGTATGCACTAGCTCCATCTATAAATCGATCAATTTATGTAAAATCTCTTGTATGTATGTACCTTACCTGAATAAACATTTTATTTTTTTATTTTTTTTTATAAAACAACAACAACAGCTGTGGGCCATCCTCTCACCCCTACAGGAGCGTCGTTGGCAACTCTGGTGCTGTACTTGGTGGCCAAGTTCGCCGAGTCCGCCGCCTTCCTCATCATATACCCCTTCGCTGCCGAACTCTACCCGACGGAGGTGCGGGGCGTCGGGATCGGGTTTTCGGCGTACGTCGGGGGCCTCGGCTTGATCATCATACCCTTCATTAACTATCTGGTGAGTGGCACTGTGGCTCGTTCACTAATTTGAGATATATACAAGAGTTGTTACATTCTTGTACAGCCACTAGTACGCGTAGCGTTTCGGGCAGGTCCCTGGAATACGATCCCCGCCGCGAAGAATCGTTTTTTCATCCAAGTACACATTTTACTGTTGCGTTAAACAGAGGCTACAGTTAAGGAATTGCGCCCAGTAATCCTCCCCCAGTAAATCCTAATCGCAGTAAATAGTGGAAGCCTGCGATTAGAGGGGGTGTGGTTGGGTCACAGTCGTGTGTGGCAGCAAGACGCACACTGCTCGTCCACCAGTCACAGTCCAGTGTGGCAGGAAGTACCTTATAAAGTTCGCCAGTTACCACTAGGATCTCACAGGACTGCACCTGCCTTGCTTGACTAGGGAACTTGACAAAAATATGGGGGTACACTGTTGGGTGTAGGTTTTGCTGTTCTAGCAAGACCTACACCCTAGCGCTAGGGAGTAGTTATACTAGCTACTAGTAGCTAGCTCTAGCGATACTTACCGCTTAACACCAAAGTGTTGAGAGGTAAAAACAGTCGCTGGATGACGAAGGTGGTGATCATCACAGTGCTGTGGAGACTGGTTCCCTCGCTGTGTTTCCGTATAAATGGTGATATCCCCAAAAGATATCCAAAATTTATGTGAATGAATCATTATCCCTCTTTCTCTTTTCCCCCCTCGCTCTATTACACTTTATCGTACTTTACCTTCCACATATTTCTTCTCATCCGCTTCTTCCTCGGTATCTTCTTCATCTGTCTTCTCCTTCCCCATCATTCATTTTCCTCTCCTGTTTGAACTCGTTTTTTCTCATTCTCCTTATCTTCGTCCTCCTTTTCTTCCTACCGTCCTTCTTCCTGTTCTTGCTTCTCCTGCCACAGATAATGACAACAACCTGTACCTGGGGCTTCATCCATCCCTCCTCTTTCTTACTCTTCACCTCCTGCTTCCATACTTTCTGTCTCTCCATCTCCACTTCTTCCCGTACCTACTACTCACCTTCTTTTCCTTGACGTCCTACGCTTATTCCTCCTCCTGCTCCTGACGGCACCGCCACAAGCAAGGCAAGACATGGAACCAGAAATAAAACACACGCACATCTTTTTAGAAATGGTTTTATAAATGCATCGAGGTTCTCGAGTATAATGACATCAGCCTTCTGTCATAATACTAAGCTTAGAGCATTATGCCATTCCTGGCCGTATATAATTCTTGTGGGGACTTAGGTTCTGAGTATGGTACCAGCGGCCCCTGTGGTACCAGTACATGAGCACACTGGGTACCCTGTGGTCCCGAGCACACTGGGTACCCTGTGGTCCCGAGCACACTGGGTACTCTGTGGTCCCGAGCACATGAGTACACTGGATACTCTGTGATCCCGAGCACATGAGCACACAGGGCACATGAGAGCCTTTCGTTATTTTGTTCTAATCTCATCTGTTCCATATATAATTATCAGTGTTTTCCAACCAGTGAAAGACATTCCTCCCGCAGCATCTTCACCCGTCTCTCTCTCTCCCACACGCCAGGGGACGGAGATGCTGGTGCTGCCCTTGTTGATCATGGGGGTGGTGTCTGCCGTCGGCGGCGTGCTCAGCTTCCGCCTGCCGGAGACGCTACAGCAGAAGCTGCCCAACACCATGGCCGAGGGGGAGGCCTTCGGTCAGGACTTTGCCTGGAAGGATTGCTGGGCCTGCGTGCCGGAGGAGTAAGTCGCTCGCCTCTTCCCCTCCTCTCCTCTCCTCTCCTCTCCTCTCCTCTCCTCTCCTCTCCTCTCCTCTCCTCTCCTCTCCTCTCCTCTCTATCTGTTATACAAGATATTTAAGCTGTCCTCCTGTTGCCTTAAAAATAAACGTGCCCTAATTCATTGTTAAATAATCCTCCAATACCATGTGCCCTTATTTTCCTAATCAGTGATTCGTGAGTTACAGCAACACATTCTTGGCATATAATGGTATAATATTTTCCCTTATCGATTAATTGAAATATTCATGAACAAATGAGAATAAATGCTGTAAACATAACTGTTCTTAGTAATGCCATGTTGGGAGATTTATATTAGCTGTGTTTTTCAAGGTGTGAATGAAAAACATATTTATATTAATAATAGTCCACCTTATGCTCGCTTATTTACGTGTAGATGGTCTTATAATTTCCAGTACCACCATCATCACCAACTCTCACCAGACCACACACTAGAAAGTGAAGGGACGACGACGTTTCGGTCCGTCCTGGACATTCTCAAGTCGATTGTCGGGACCATTCACAATCGACTTGAGAATGGTCCAGGACGGACCGAAACGTCGTCGTCCCTTCACCTTGTAGTGTGTGGTCTGGTCAATATACTTCAGCCACGTTATTGTGACTCATCGCCTGCATTTCTCACCACCATCATTACCACCATCTCTCACCACCATTATCACCACCTCTCACCACCACCATCACCACCACCATCACCACCATCTCTCACCACCACCATCACCACCTCTCACCACCACCATCATCACCACCTTTCACCACCATCATCACCACCTCTCACCACCACCATCACCACCTCTCACCTCTATCTCTGTGCTCCAACAGGTTGAAGCACAAAAACAGCGAAACAGAAGAGGAGAAAGAGGAGCTAAAAAGCGTTGATCGTCTTCGGGCCCACCGCTCGTCTCTGGAGGGTGTTGGGGGCCCCGACGAGACCACTCCCCTGCAGCGCCTGGGGTCTCTGGGGTCCAGAGCCCGCCCTCTCATCCGCCAGACCAGCATCATGGACACCCCTATCATCTCCGATGCCTCAGGGGCCATGAAACTCACTTTCTGGGTGTAGTGGAAGGGATCAGCTGGGGTTATGTTGAGGTGTGTGGTGGAGATGGCGGGAAGTGGGTCATGATGGAGTGCGTTGGTGGGGGTCCTGTGTAGTGCGTTGGTGGGGGAGTGTTGTGTAGTGCGTTGATGGGGGGTCCTGTGTAGTGCATTGATGGGGTCAGGACGGGTGCGTGCGGATGGAGAGCAAGGGTTAGGAGCTGCTGAGGTTAGGTCTTGACTCAACCATTCCAAAAGGCGTATACATCAAACAACTCCCGCTTGGGAAGCCGCAGGGTTTCAAGACTCCGCTTCCGGGCAGCCTGAGAGGTAGGGAAGCTTTACGCTCCATTTCAGCCCCTCATTTCAGGTTCCTGGAACCTGGCACGAGGCTCCTCAGTGGTGCTGTAGTGGTGTGTCAGGTGGGATGCGTGTGAAGGCTGCGAATCATGACATAAGTGGGTTGGATCAGGTGGGGTACGTGGGCTGGGAGGTCTAGTGGGCGGGCTAGGTGGGTGTAAAGTGGGAGGTTTTAACATGATTGACAGTGGGCTTAAGAGGTTGTTTGGTATGTGTGGTGGTAATTTACGGGCTATTCATGCCCGTACCACCTCTTGTGTGTGGCTTAGTCTTTATCAGTTAAATCAATCGTGTGGTGGTAAGGTGGATAATGAGGGTGTAAAGGCTGGTTGGTTATTAAGTAAGTTTTTTTTTTAATTTTGCCCCGAGGGGCGAGTTTATTGGGCAGCGCCACTCATGTTGTGAGTGGTCATACCGCCATAGCAGCATGTACAACACTCCCCAATAGGAAGAAAACCCGCTGGGTTGTTCATCCTGTCACTTGTACCCAGACACAGCTGGGACTTGCTTTATTGCCTCAAGTGAACAACTCATCAAACAAGAAGATTAACATCTGTCAACCCTTGAAATCTTATGTTATCTTGCTGGTGCAAAATGGGGGAATCTTTTAAGAACAGTATCAATATTTGACAAATACTGTTTTCCTAACTCAAACAATGTGGGGTTTATTATTCTACACATATTTCTAATGACTCTTAGATGTCCACATTCTCTCAGGTAGTGGTCAAGGCGGTGTCCATCACTCTCATCGCAGGTTTTGCAACTCCACTGCTCATCTGTTGTTTCTATTCCGAATCTCCATGGATATTTGTACCCAAGACCGATTCTTGTTATTACTGATTCTCTTCCGCGGCCACCTCCTCTTCGTCCATAATGATTGGGATTGGTAGCTGCAATCATGTAGTACCATCGTACAGATTCACTGATTTGTTCTTCTGTCCTCCTTTCCTCAGTAACCTTGTCACGGTGATATTGCCTCATGATACCTCTAACTTGTAGAGTAGTCTTGGGCATGAAGTATTCAATATGGTCTCCTTCAGCGCCTTCAACAGCCAGCACATCTGCTTGTTCATTCCTACATATTCCAACATGGGAGGGGATCCACAGAAACTTGATGATTCTTCCTTGATTGGTTAGTACAGCTCTCTTGATCTCAGCGACTATCGCAAGATTTTCTGCACGATTTTTAGTAAGGCTTTGTAACACTGCTTTAGAGTCATTGCAGATCACTGCACCGTTAGTGCTTCGTTCAAGGAATCTTAACGCCATAACAGTTAGGTCCGCTTGTGTTGAAGAGGCATAGTTTTCAATACAGGCTTTTCCTTCATTTCTGCATTGTAAGGCATTATTCCTAATTACAGTGTATGCTGCACCAGCCCTGCCATTGACAGGGTTAGATAACCCATCAGTGTAGATTTGATCTAACTCATTTCCGGCTTCTCTATAGATTTCCGCCAGATTACTGTGCCTCATTTCTTGAGCTATCATGTTCGACTTGTTTGTTGCCATTTCACTGATGATAATCTTGCATGAGTCATCCTCCCAGGGAGGTAACCTCTCAACAGGCAGGAGCTCACGGGCTTGCTCAAGCAGGTGAAGCTCTTCCAGGTAGCAGACTGATCTGTGATGCCATTTTTTGCTTCTGTTTCCCCAGAAACAGAAGATGTTTCTGTGATGTTTGCACAGAACTCAGGTTTTTCTTGACAACAGCATTGTAATGGGGATCTCTGGCTATCTTAATTGCAAGTTTAGCATTCAGTTCCTGAATTCGGCTTTTAACACTGGGGAAGGACAACTCTCATAGATTAGATGTTTCGGCAGTTTTTGGGACTCCAAGAATGATTGTCATGGCTTCGTTTTATATCCCTTCAAGTTTTTTCATATCGCTTTGGGAATAAGTGCACAAAACTGGTGCGGCATAGTCTATGACGGAGCGCACATAGGCTGTGTACATCATTTAAACACGGCAATAGAGGCTCCATGCCCATTCCAGGTCATAGCTTTCAGTGCCCTGAGTCGACTTTTGCATGTTCCTATGAGTTGATTGAGCTCCTCTTTCTTCCCCTTGTTAGAGCCGACAGTGACGCCAAGGTACCGATAGTGGTCAACCCATTCAAGTGTTACACCATTAATTTGTAGTTCTTCATTTTCTCCCCTCTTGTGATGAGAGTTTGCTTTTGTCTTGTTTGTGGAGAGAGTGAAACCGAGCTCAATACATTTCCTTCCGAGGAGTTTAATGGACTGTTTGTGAGGTGTTATGGACCGTCATGAACTTCTAGCACTTACAAGGCCTTAAACCCTACACCAGCCCATGACAACGACACAAACACTAACACAAATACATGGAAGGAAAGAGGACTAACACCTCCAATAATTCTGGTAATATTCGTATATATATATATATATATATATATATATATATATATATATATATATTATATATATGCCTACCCTCGCAGTGACAATGTTAAGAGTAAGAAGGGTAAATGACATGTGTATATAGGCCTACCCCTTGTGCTGACGTGTTGTTGGGGTAGGTGACGTGTGTGTGTGTGTAGGCCTATACCCAACAGGCATAATCCTACCTCTTGAAATGTCTGAGACATCACTTTAATAAAGAGCTTTACCAGTGGTTCTGAAGTTGGGATATTGTTGTAAATTCAATTATTGTTTCAGATGAGGTTATGTTCAGTGGTGTGACGCAATGGGTAATGTGCCAGTCACTCGATCTGTCAGGTTAAACAACGTTGTGTCTGGCTAGTAGATGGTTGGGTGAACTCACGAATCCCAACATTGACAAACCAAGCGAATACTCACAAGTGACGCTATGAACATATACACCTGACACCTACGTGTGGCGTCACGTGTGGGAAGGCACTGTTGTTGGTGCATGAAAGTGAACATTACCTGACAGCAGCTCTGGGTGCAGTTGTATCGCTCTTCGTGTGTTCTTTCACCAAACTCTTTCGGTCCAATGTAGCCACAAAAAAGTATAATCGTAATTCTGACGGATTGTCTTGGATAATTTCCACAATGTTTCCTTGTTTATCCAGTATCCGTCGTCGGGCCATGTTCTTCAAAGTTGCGGCCGAGGCTAAAGACCAAACAATTCCTGAATGGGTTTACGGGCTCGGCCGCAGCTTGGACGAGTGTAAACACCTCAACCCCACACATTACATAAAATACAGACGATGAGCCATAGTAACGTGGCTGAAGATATGATGACCAGTCCCCACACCACAAGGTGAGGAGACGACCACGTTTCAGTCCGTCGTGGACCATTACCAAGTCGTGGGAGAGCGAGAGTGCGAGAGAGACTGGGGATAAAGCAAGAGGGATGGGCTGTGTGTGTAGTGGTTTTACATTGTTAAACAAGGAGGCGGGATTAAGGACACAACTGCTCATTAACGCCGTGTGCTGTTATCCTGGCCTATACGAGAGATGAGAAGGAGAACTGGCGAAGCGGCCGTGAAGTGTGAAAGTGTCTTACTCAACCTGGACTGACAGTTTGGGCTGTTCGCTGAAGTTCGTTGATTTTTGTGCCCTGCCGCCCGTCGCTCGATGGGGCAAGGGCCCACCGTGATGGCAGTGGGACCCTCTACCGGTGAGCTACAGGCTGTAATACGGTGGGAGGCTGAGGTTCACGGTTTCCAAACTTGAGGATTTAGTCGATGTCCAGTTGCTGCTCAGGGGCTGGTATTGGTGAAGTTGTCAACACCTGCGTCCTACGCTCGCTGCCTCCCTCCACAACTATGAGGGGCGGGTTGGTCTGGTATCACCAGTGAGATCAACCCTTTAACAAGAAGAAACAACACTGGGATTACTTATTGAATACATTTTCAAGTTGATCTTTCATTATTAATACATTTTGAGAAAATAATACATTACTTGATTGGTTTTACACATAGGTCTTTTAATTGTAGTAAAAATTTAACGGCCAACTATAAACTAGTGTTTACAATGAATCTTTCTTATGCAATCATATGTAAGTAGAGAAGTGTATTTACATTTTAGCTAAATAAATTATACACATCTTGTATGTGACAACTTGTGTATTATAAGACAACGAATAAATTTAATTTAATTTGCTATTTTACTAATTAATAATTTCTATACTAATTTATATGAAATTTTCGTTATCAATGTTTATGTAAATTTACATTTGTATTATTAACTATTGTTATTCTTTTAGTGCGTGTTAAATGTGTGTCTGTCAGTGTTTTTGTCATCTGTGTGATGAACATCCAAACAATAAACAATGTTTTTAAACAAGATATGTGTTGAAAGTGTGTATATTATATGACAGCTCCTCCTTTCCTTTGTAATGATATAAATAACAATGAAAGTAAAAGTTATCTACACCCAACTACATTGGGCCAATAGGTCTTCTGCAGTTGCCTTTGTTCTTAACCACTTGGGCTGGACGGTAGAGCGACGGTCCCGCTTCCTGCACGTCGGGTTTCAATGCCCCGACCGTCCAAGTGGTTGGACACCATTCCTTTCCCCCCGTCCCATACTAAATCCTTATCCTGACCCATTTCAAGTGTTATATAGTCGTAATGGCTTGGCGCTTTTCTCTGACAGTTACGTTCCGTTTTGGCATCTGCTAACACCACCCAAGTTGCAGAGAGTGCATGCAACTCTCTGCAACTTATGACATATGACAACTTATTGATATGCAGTCATATATGCATATGACTGCATATCAACTCTTACGCTATATCGTATCGTGTTATTTCATCGCATAAAGGCACGATTATTTAAGTCATACGTTCATTATTACAGGAAGAACGAGGTTAACAACCATGGAGGTCGTTAACGGTCAGCACGGTATGGCTCGTCCGGTGGCGGGAATTTGTTAGCCAATCAGAACCGCCGGGCGAGGTAACGTGTGCTGGCCGGAGCATGTGGAGAGACAGACATCTACTCCCCTCCATTGAGTCAACAGGCTGTCGTCGCGTTTGGATGTGTGACCAACGGACCCAACTGTTAGTGTGCTCCACCCTCACGAAGGAAGAGGACCTCGAGGCATGGTCGACGTTCTTGAAAGTTATGGAAGATAACAGCTTTGAGATTTAGAGGTCGGCGTGGAGGTAACGCGCTGATTTTCCTGATAGCGGTACAAATTGCAGGAAAGTAGATGATTTATAAGTGGGAAGATCAATCGGACAAGAGACGACCGTAGCATGGTCGTAGTATCTCTCTCTCTCTCTCTCTCTCTCTCTCTCTCTCTCTCTCTCTCTCTCTCTATATATATATATATATATATATATATATATATATATATATATATATATATATATATATATATATATATATATATATATATAAGGTGATTAGAGATATATCACAATATATCCATGACGAAGTTTTATACCATCTTATTTTCTTGTCCTTTGTCAGACCTCAGCACAAAGTGTGTCGCACCTGACAACAGGTCCGGCTGAGGCTGACACCTGTTCAAATTCATGTACCCCGTTGTAGTACAACGAAGCATTAGGATAAACATTCAGAATAAACTTAAATTAAATGTGTTGGGTTGTCAACAGTTCGATCCCAACAGTTCGGTTGTCAACAGTTCGATGACTGTGAGTGCACGCACTCACTGTGAGTGCGTCATGAACCACTAATTCACCTTTCTCCATTTGATTGTGCTGGTTAATTTACTCCCACAGACGTGGGAGATTTCTCCCATATTAATACAGTGATACCGAGGATGCTTACACTTTCTTGTGTCCTCTGTGGCCAGGGTTAGAGATCTCTTAGATAACATATCCTCTCATTTGCATATTGAAATTCGTTCTCAAGACCAAAGACATTCATCCTCAAAACTTCATTCATTATCAGTCCATTCTCTAAACTTCAGACCATTCTCAAAACTTCAGCACGCTTGGCGCTTTCCCCCTGATAGTTCCCTCCCTCATACACATCAGCCAACAGCTCATTAACGCAGCATCCGTCCCGCTGTTAACAAGGTCACACACATGCATCAACCCATCCAGCAGCCGAAACAATAAATGAAATAATGACTTGGATTTTACAAAGGTTGTTGCAAAATCAACATCATCAGACAACCGGCTGACGGGACCTACCTTCGCCCCAGTATAGTAACGAACGTGTTCTTCTGAAATGTCAGTTAATATTATTATTATATATATTGTGTGTTTATGTATAGTTAGGGTGGGTAAGGTGTCTTGGTTATGCTGATTTAGGGAGTGTTTACACTATATTCTGAAAGTGAACGAAGCACTTTTCGAGTCATGGCTTCGAAATGACGTCAACCGAAACAGTGTTCGGTCACCTACCCGGCCTCCTCGCCCACCTGGCGGGACTCGGTGACTGGCCGCCGCAGTGAGCGAGCCGGGTGGCTCCCGTGTCCGCCCAAGTATTGTTTTATTCCGGGAATATCGACGTGTGTCAAGTGGTGTAACTCTTATTGCTTAGCAGAAGTGAATTTGGACAACGACTCCAGACTAGGGACGGTGAACGCTACGTGGAGGCGGCCGAGGAATTCAAATGTTGTGGTTCGGTTGGACGTAAATGCCATATAGCATCAGGGCGTTGTCAGGTTGGTTGACTGTATGGCTTGTTTTGTATTTTTTACTTTAGTTACACTACACTTAGACGACTACACTCCCAGGTAGGTGTTACCAGAGTGTAGGAGCTGTATGTACATTACTTAATGATCGTATCCTTGAATTCTCAGTCTCCGTGGTGTAGTGGTAAGACACTCGCCTGGCGTTCCGCGAGCGCTATGTCATGGGTTCGTATCCTGGCCGGGGAGGATTTACTGGGCGCAATTCCTTAACTGTAGCCTCTGTTTAACTCAACAGTAAAATGTGTACTTGGTTGTAACAACGATTCTTCGCGGCAGGGGATCGTATTCCAGGGACCTGCCCGAAACGCTACGCGTACTAGTGGCTGTACAAGAATGTAACAACTCTTGTATATATCTCCAAAAAAAAAAAAAAAAAAATTCTTGGGTTGAGGGAAGGGTTGACTCCCAGCGTCGGAGCCCTCCACTAGTTCCGATCACCAATTTGGCAGTTTGATGCAATTTCCCCAATAGATCCCGCGAGCGTTTAAAGATATTATAGGTTATTGGATTACTTAACTGTTTGGGTTAACATAGTTTACCTCTCCGAGAGATCTTTGACACCAGTGGCGGCAGCTTGAGCTGTGGATTACCATTATCTTGGACCGAAACGTCGTCGTCTCTTCACTTTCTAGTGTGGATTGGTCAACATCTTGGTCGTTTCAGTATATTTTTTGTTTTAAATTTTCTACGCTGTTTAATATGTATATACTGTATAAATTTTTATTGTATGCAAAGCGTGTTGTACATAGTTATTACCTGATGTTAAAATTATCTTGAGATGATTTCGGGGCTTTAGTATCCCCGCGGCCCGGTCCTCGACCAGGCCTCCACCCCCAGGAAGCAGCTCGTGACAGCTAACACCCAGGTACCTATTTTACTGCTAGGTAACAGGGGCATAGGGTGAAAGAAACTCTGCCCATCGTTTATCGCGGGCGCCCGGGATCGAACTCGGGACCACAGGATCACGTGTACAGCGTGCTGTCCGCTCGGCCGACCGGCTTCCTACAGACATACATATGTTACTTACATAATGCGTGAAAACACGAGGGAAAGTGAGAGTAGTGTGTAATTTTTTTTTTTAATTTTGCTCTGAGGGGCGAGTTTATTGGGCAGCGCCACTCATTTTGTGAGTGTGTAGTCTGGTCCACAGGACCATACAAGGCAGGTCCTGTTTACACCACACAGGCACGTATTTAGTGTACATATGAAGCACTCTTAGTGATCCCGCTTGTAATGTGTTGGTTAATGCTCCACAAATCTACGATCGTATTTGTCAAGCAGCCACTACCTAATTATTTTCTAAATATAAACATTAACCATTTTAACACATTGCATACACCCAAACATTTATTTTTCCAATGTGTGGGTTGGGAAACTTAAAACTATTACCTGGTTGATACCTGGTTGATGGGGTTCTGGGAGTTCTTCTACTCCCCAAGCCCGGCCCGAGGCCAGGCTCGACTTGTGAGAGTTTGGTCCACTAGGCTGTTGCTTGGAGCGGCCCGCAGGCCCACATACCCACCACAGCCCGGTTGGTCCGGCACTCCTTGGAGGAATAAATCTAGTCATTAAATAAATCTCACTAAATAGTCACTAGAATAAATCTATTGTTTCTGATTGCTGGAGATTCTTGAATATATTTAATTTTTTATCCCTTTATACACTTGAACCCTGTCGTCCCCGGGTCTTAGTCTTCGTAAAGAATGCAAGCTAAGCTCGTCGGTCACTAAATAGGAGGTTCATAATACATGATTTCAAATTTATCATCCCGTTTTGAACCCTTTCAGTGTAAACTATTTACATCTGATAACATGGGACCCAGACATAGGTCCTTTTGGATTAACAAGCGTTGGGATGCAGCCGAGGGGTACAATTAAAGGATTAGTAATTCTAAGAAATATAAATCCAAACTATTAGACGTATTTCGTACATTCATGCAGTTTATTTTGAGATTTTCACTAATGTCTCTCTGATACGACTCACAATTTGCTAATAAATTTATACGTTCTGATACTTAATAGGAGTAGTTTCACTAACCAGGCATGGAACTCTACGTTTACATAAGGATATAACAGATGAAACTGCAGAAGGCCTATTGGCCCATACGTGGCAGTTATCACTTGTTCATACGGTTCATGAACATGGTCAAGTCCAAGGACGGACCCTAGAGGGTCAACGACCATAAGGCTTATCATCAAGGTCTAACTCGGTTAATGTTGACCTTTTTGGTTGCTGGGTGATAACTGTGTCCTCGTCCAGCTTAGAACATCGCCCACAATTCCGAGAACTTAAACCTAACTAATCACACTCGTAGGTGGGGGGGGGGGGGACTGTAACGAAGGTCTAAGTGTGATTGTTAAATCATCCTTATCACTATTAACAGTTACACAATATTAAAGTAAAATTCAACTATTGAAACATGTTCGTCCCCAAGTGAAGCCAAGGTACGACTCCCAGACCAGACTGCTTCTCAGTAATAGCGAATACAATTTACAGTTAGAGATTTCATCAATATTCCCGCTATAGAAGTCAAATTAATTGGTCGATAATCCAAATGAGTGATCTCTCGCCCCTTTTCCACGGGAGACATCTCCCGTCACGCAGGGTGCAGTCGCACCTCCACAGATCTCCAGTATCATCTATTGATACTGGAAATGGCTCAAAAGGGCCACCACTTACGGGCTATTCATGCCCGTGCCACCTTTTGGGTGGCTTAATCTTCATCAATCAATCAATCTCCCTTTCCAAAATTGGATACCACCCTTGTCACCCATCCTCCCCTCTCCCTCCCCATGCTTCATCGTAACCTGTAATTATCTATTACATATGATGATGGATAAGCTCACATTTACTTATTAAGAACTCTGCTAAAGGTTTGTTGATGACCCGGGTGAGGTAATACGTTTAATAACCAGAACTCTAGTTAATACTATTGTTATCGACTTCACCGCAGCGATAAATTTAACATGTAGGTATCTAAGTTCTGTTGTAAATACCGAACTAAATTGTTCAAAATATTCCCAACTTCTTCGTCGTTGTCACTCGACCGGATTCTATTTTAAACGGACCTGTTCCTCCCTGGAGGAAACATTCATTGTCTGATTCTGTTTTCCTTGCGTTCCCAACGTCATAATTTCCTTTCGCCTGTCTAATTTCCTTTTCAATATTCCTTGCAATTATATTAAATATTTGTATGGAACGTTTTTTTTTTCATTGTTCTTAATGCCGAATGTTGCCTTTCACTTCAACATTCACTAAGTGAATGTTGCCATTCACTTAGTACCGTTATCACTGATCTTGCCAATCTATACGGAATGGCTTTAGAGAAAGCACTAAGCCGTTGCGACTATATAGAAATTGGAAAGGATAAGGATTTGGGATGGGACGGAGGGAAGGAATGATGCCCAACCACTTGGACGGTCTGGGATTGACGCCAACCTGTCCGTAGCAGGTCCGTCGCTCTACCGTCCAGCACAAGTGGACGGTGTTTAGTAACATTACATGTGCTTGGTTATCACCCTTCTGGACATCCCCGCAATATAGTCCGTCCGTTGACTTACCACTGTTCAAACAACGCTACTTTAATATTGACTCAAACCCTCCTAGTCTCTTTTTATGGAATCGGGATCACTGAACTTTCATTTTCTATTTCTTCTATGCTACTTGAAACCAAATTGATCTCTGGTAATATTTTCCAGCTTACTGCCTTTAAATCTACCACAGTGCCAGTCACCGACACGACTGACAGGGCTACGTCCAAGCTTTTGTCTCCACCTGGTGGCTCTGTGTGGATCTCTGTGGCTCTGTGTGGATCTCTGTGGCTCTGTGAATCTCTGTGGCTCTGTGTGGATCTCTGTGTGGATCTCTGTGGCTCTGTGTGGATCTCTGTGTGGATCTCTGTGGCTCTGTGTGGTTGTCTGTGGCTCTGTGTGGTTCTGTCATATACTGCTCAAGAAAGCGGTCCTCTATTCCAAAAATTCCTCCGCCTCGGTATTTTATTTTTATCTCTGACCAGTTTATTTGGTTACATTTGGAGTCTCCAATAATGGGTCTGTGGGTTACAATACCCAGAGACCGGGGATATTTCCGCCCAAATATTCGTGTCGTATATTGCCTAGGTGTATTATACTAATGTATACACCTGTACTACTCCACGTCCAATCGTGCTATTTCCATCTCGGTTTTATCCACAGTCTCAACAGATGTCCCACTTGTGGGATCTTCCAGGTCAGTCGGCCACGTACAGTACCACGTACGGTACCACGTACAGTGCCACGTACACTGCTACGTACGGTGCCACGTACGGTACCACGTACACTGCCACGTACGGTACCACGTACAGCACCACGTACTCACGTACGGTACCACGTGCGGCACCACGTACTCACGTACGGTACCACGTACAGTACCACGTACACCCACGTACGGCACCATGTACAGTACCACGTACGGTGCCACGTACGGTACCACGTACAGTACCACGTACTCACGTACAGCACCACGTACTCACGTACGGTACCACGTACACTGCCACGTACGGTACCACGTACGGTGCCACGTACATGACCACGTACGGTGCCACGTACAGTATCACGTACGGTGCCACGTACAGTACCACTTCTCCCCGACGCCTCACTCTTCCATCAGCATGGAAGTGTTATTCCCCATAAATAGAAAACTGGGCCAGAAGGTCCCACTTGCTTATCTTCTCCCACGTTTGTTATCGCAACAGTGTACAGTGATGATGTAAGTCTCCCGCTCGGCGCTCCTATTTCCTCCATTGTGTTTCTACCACTTCTGCTAATGGCGCAGTATATTGTTAAGATATTTGTTTGTATATATCCTTTCGACACACACACACCTCTGATTTATAAGAGTTAAACCTTGAGCATTAAACCCTGAGCAGTACAAGGTTTACTGCTCAGCTCTGTTAAAACAAAATTGTTTAGCTGGATATTTACTCAGTGCACTAGAGAATCATTGTCAATTGCTTATCTCGGTAGATAATTCCTCACGTGAGATTCAAACATTTCTTATGAAATCTATAGCAATTCTGAACTATTTAAGTAGCCCTTCATTCCTGCATTTTCGTACGCAGTTTTCCCCAGCATGGAGAGAGATAATGGCACGATATTCATGTCGAATGTTGACATGTCAGCTGTTGACTTTAGTAAATATAATGTACTAACCAGTGGGGGATGTAAGGAAGCTTTTGCTAGACTTGGATGTGACAAAGGCTATAGGCCCGGATGGATTATCACCATGGATACTAAAGGAAGGAGCAGAAGCACTGCCTGCCACTTTCCATGGTGTACAACAAATCACTGGTAACAGGTGAACTGCCAGAAATTTGGAAGACGGCAAACGTTGTCCCGATATACAATAAGGGTGATAGGAATCACTGAACTACAGGCCAGTATCCCTTACTTGCATACCTTGCAGGTTGGAGAAGATTGTGCGAAAAAAGCTTGTGGAACATCTGGAGCGAAGGAACTTGGTAACACAGTATGAACATGGGTTCCGGGATGGCAAGTCCTGCCTCACAGAATTAATTGAATTCTACAACCAATCAACAAGAATCGGGCAAGAAAGAGAGGGGTGGGCAGACTGTATATTTTTGGATTGCCAGAAAGCCGGACACAGAACCACTCAAGAGAATAGTGCAAAAGCAGGAGATGCAGGCTGGAGTGAAAGGGAAGGCACTCCATTGGATAAGGGAGTACCTAAGCAACAGAAGACAGCGAGTCACTGTGAGGGGTGAGGGCCTCAGATTAACGAGGCGTCACCAGTGGAGTCCCGCAGGGTTCAGTCCTTGGACCTATACTGTTTCTGATATATGTAAATGATCTCCCAGTGGGAATAGAATCGTTCCCCTCATTGTTTGCTGATGATACAAAAATAATTATTAACATCTTTATTGACAAAATTAATTAGAATTTTGCCTAATCTGAGGATTTCATATAACTCTTATTAAAATGAGGATAATGCTGGTATTCACTGTCACACAGGACAGAGGGTCATACACAAGACAATAGGTCTAAACTGTAGGCTGAAGCACATATATATCATGGTTACAATCAATGTTTTAATGTAGGAATATGTAAAAACAATTTTCTACTGTGAACTGGCACACAAGGGCAGGGATGGGTTCATAAGTGATGCAGCTTAGAAGTAATATAAATAAGTGTTCTTCATTCTTTAAAATACAGAAGCAAATTTTGGATAAATTGTTAGGATGTCGTCCAGAACACCAGATTCAATAAAATAGTTACACAGTTGGTGGTACAAGAGGCCAGGAGGTCTAAAGTCCTTTACGGTTTCACATTCAACAATATAGTGTTCTAGTGAATGCATTAAAGGTTTATCACAGAGTTTACAATCTGAATATTCTGGTAGTGGCTCAGCCTCACTAACTTGCCAGATGTGCCTATAGCCAAGGCGAATTCGTGCAATGACTACATCACATTGCCTGGTCCGGTTACTGTGCTGACCATACAAATACCTATTATTACAAAACTTGTCATAACTTTTAATACTGCAGCTTTCAGGTCTCTGGGCATTTCTTAGTTCTTCTAAATCTGAATTAATTTCTTTAATTTGTATGTTTCTAATAACTGCATTAGATAGTCCAAAGTCATAATCAATATTTTCTTTCCTGCAAGCCTCATTGGCCAATTGATCTACAAAGTCATGTTTTCCAACTCCAACATGGGATGGGATCCACACAAATTTTATACAAGAGTTATTATCATTGGCAAAAATTACTTTCCATTTAATATTACAAGCTACTTCAGACATACATTGTGATGGGTTATTTAAGGACTGCAGAACACTTTTTTAGTCACAAAATATCACTCCACCACCATTGAGCTTAAGGTACGCAGTGGCTAGATAAATACCCAATAGCTGAGTCTCTGTCGTACTTGCCCAGTTGTTCAATCTCTGTGTACTAGTCATGATCATTCCATTCTCTTTAAATATTGCACATGCACAACCTGTTCTATCAATACCTAATTGCACAAAGCCATCAGTAAAGGCATAGGATTCAGTTGGTTTGAAAGTTTAAAGACGACTGTCAATAGCTTCTAATGTTAAACATTTCATAGATCCAGTGTTATACATTTGTTTTACACTGATGCAGAGAAACCTGCACATCTCTCCAAGGGGGAATATAGTGAACAGTTTTATCAGGAGTAAGAGACACATTCAGTTTCAGAAGATTATAGGCACAACAACTGAGCCACACACTGTAAGGAGCTTTTTGTGGTGGATTGAGGGAACATAATTGTTTAGAATGGATCTCAATTTAATTTGAATAGAGCTGGGGGGACCATTATTTTTCAAGGTTTTGGTGCAAAAATAGTACCACGTAGAACTATTCTTTCGTAAATGGAAAGTAATTATAGTTTCTTTCTCATGTTAACAATTCTGACAGTTCTAGGACAACCCAGGACGATGCGCATAGCATCATTCTGTACTACATCTAGGCCTTGTAATTGTTTAGGAGAAAAATTAAGAAGATGCAAGGCATGATAATCAACAGATCGTATAAAGGCAATATAAAAACTACGAACATATTTTATGTCGATGCCAAATCCTTTGCCCCACAAGAGTTTTGAGAGGTTTAAGATGCTCAACTAATTTTTTTTTTTTTTGCGCAGGTTGCTGATGAAATTTGTATCATTAACCTAGACTCCAAGATATAAGACTCGCAGGTCTCTACGGGCACTCTATTAATAGTATAGTTAACATGAAGAGAATGGGGAATAAGAACCCTTCTTTTAATGAAGAGATTTTGAGGCCTACTATCTACTATCTACTACTCTACTATCATCTTGAAGAATGCATCAAGTAACACTTGTAACCTTGGTTTACTGTGTGCCATAATACAAATATCAGCATAACATATAACAGTTTCAGTAAGTTGTACAGGTATGTCAAGGATAAGTTTGTGCTTAAATAAATTAAAGAACAGAGGGCTTAGAACACCACCTTGAAAAATTATGAGGAGCATTAAGACAGAGGAAGATAGTCTGAGACTACAAGTTGACCTAGACGAACTGAATGAGTGGTCCAAAAAATGGTTCCTTATGTTCAACCCGAGTAAATGTAAGGTAGTGAAACTAGGCGGTGGAAACAGGAAGCCAGAGATAGGATACCGAATAGGAGATGAAGTCCTTCACGAAACTGACAGAGAAAGATCTAGGAGTTGATATCACATCAAATCTGTCTCCCGAAGCCCACATAAAAAGAATAATATCTGCGGCGTATGCGAGGCTGGCTAACATCACAACTGCCTTCAGGAACCTGTGTAAGGAATCATTCAGAACCATGTATACCAGATATGTAAGACCAATCCTGGAGTATGCGGTCCCAGCATGGAGCCCGTACCTTGTCAAGCACAAGGCGAAGCTGAAAAGAGTTAAGAGGTATGTCACTAGGCTAGTCCCAGAACTAAGAGGCATGAGTTATGAGGAAAGGCTGAGTGAAATGCACCTCATGACATCGGAAGACAGAAGAGTAGGGGGGAGACATGATCACTACCTAAAAAAAAATCAGAGGAATTGACAGGGTAGATAAGGATAAACTGTTTAACACTGGTGGTGCGCGAACAAAAGGTCACACAGTTTAAAACTGAGCACCCAAATGAGTCACAGGGACGTTAGAAAGCACTTGTTCAGTGTCAGAGTAGTTAACGGGTGGAATGCATTAGGCAGTGATGTGGTGGAGGCTGACTCCATACACAGTTTCAAATATAGATATGATAGAGCCCAGTAGGCTCAGGAATCTGTACTCCAGTTGATTGACGATTGAGAGGCGGAAATAAAGAGCCAGAGCTCAACCCCCGCAAGCACAACCAGGGGAATACAACTAGATAAATACACACACCCTACATACATACACCCCCCCCCCCCCCACACACACACACACACACACACACACACACACCACACACACCACACCACACACACCACACACACCACACACACACACACCCCACACACACACACACACACACCCCACACACACACACCACACACACACACACCCCACACACACACACCCCACACACACACACACACCACACACACACCACACACACACCACACACACACACACCCCACACACACCACACACACACACACACCCCACACACACACACCCCACACACACACACCCCACACACACACACACACCCCACACACACACACACACACCACACACACACACACACACACCCCACACACACACACCCCACACACACACACACACATGGACGGGTTTTGAAGGGAATGGACTGGGTTCTCCCTCCCTGTTGCTTGTGTTAGGCCGACTTAGTTTTTTAATTGCTTTATGTGTTGTGATGTTGTGTTCGCGTTTCCAAACATGAAGGGGGAAGAGGAGGAATTTGAAAGGGATTTGAAAGGTGGGAGGAATGAAAACGGGAAGAGAGAAGTGAACAAAGGAAGAAGCAGAGAGCCAATAAGATGGGTTGAAGAGGAGAGGGGGGGGGAGATGGTATCAGATATGGCTGTATTGGTATTAGGGAATGGCTGTAGTTGTGGTAGTATTAGGGGGGGCTGTAGTTGTGGTAGTATTAGGGGGCGCTGTAGTTGTGGTAGTATTAGGGGGGGCTGTAGTTGTGGTGGTATTAGGGGGGGGCTGTAGTTGTGGTAGTATTAGGGGGGGGCTGTAGTTGTGGTAGTATTAGGGGGCGCTGTAGTTGTGATAGTATTAGGGGGGGCTGTAGTTGTGGTGGTATTAGGGGGGGGCTGTAGTTGTGGTAGTATTAGGGGGGCTGTAGTTGTGGTAGTATTAGGGGGGCTGTAGTTGTGGTAGTATTAGGGGGGGCTGTAGTTGTGGTAGTATTAGGGGGCGCTGTAGTTGTGGTAGTATTAGGGGTGGCTGTAGTTGTGGTAGTATTAGGGGGGGCTGTAGTTGTGGTGGTATTAGGGGGGGCTGTAGTTGTGGTAGTATTAGGGGGGAAGCTGTAGTTGTGGTAGTATTAGGGGGGGCTGTAGTTGTGGTAGTATTAGGGGGCGCTGTAGTTGTTGTAGTATTAGGGGGGGGCTGTAGTTATGGTAGTATTAGGGGGGGCTGTAGTTGTGGTAGTATTAGGGGGGGGGCTGTAGTTGTGGTACTATTAGGGGGGGTGTAGTTGTGGTAGTATTAGGGGGGGTGACTATGGTAGTATTAAAGGTAACTATAGTGTATAATTAGTGTATTAGGGGGGGTGACTATGGTAGTATTAAAGGTAACTGTAGTGTATAATTAGTGTCAGTAATAACGAAGATAGCAAGAGTAATAATTGTGACATTAGTGTGCTAGTTAACACTAGTTACTGCACCATTAGCGGCGGTGTGGACAGCATCAGTGGTGTCCGTGGTGGTAGCAACAGCAGCAGCGGGACAACACAATATTACTTAACAATGCCCCTTAAGAAGTGTGAACCATATTAAGGTAGTTGACGGTTCAGACGCTGGCAATGGAGACCATTCCGGGCAAGTGGGTTAGTCCGGCGAATTAAGGCCTCCTAACGAGGCCCAACTACTCCACTGGACCAGAGAGCGCAGTAAACAAGGTCGTTAGAGGCCAGCGATGGAGTCCCTAAGTACCTTTGTCTAAATATTGCTTTCTTAATATTTTGTTTGCGAAAAGGGAACAAAAAATTTTGCCTTAGGGATGTCGTGTAATCTTTCACTTTGGTCTCTGTATTTGGTTTGTGATGAGTTGTGATGATCTTGAGTGTACAGGCGGGTGTGTAATGTGTGGCTGAGCGTCTTGTGTTGTCGCTGCCAACTTCTGCATGTCTTAACCGACGGTGTGTGTCGTCGCCCCGGGGGCCCCTCACCCGACGGGGGTGTATAGTCACCCCGGGGGCCCCTCACCCGACGGGGGTGTATAGTCACCCCGGGGGCCCCTCACCCGACGGGGTGTATAGTCACCCCGGGGGCCCCTCACCCGACGGTGTGTATAGTCACCCCGGGGGCCCCTCACCCGACGGTGTGTATAGTCACCCCGGGGCCCTCACCCGAGGGTTCTCATTTAGACTTTCCACCAAACTTGGGGCGACAGTCTGGTAAAACCAGCAAACGGGTGTTTGATGGGACAAGATTATGTTAATCACAGGACAGGAAAACTTCATCCCACCAGGAACCAGTGACACGTTTTTGTTAACTTTTATATCCAAGAGCATAAACTTGTTACAAGTGTGTGTGTGAGATTATATATATATATATATATATATATATATATATATATATATATATATATATATATATATATAATCATATTCACATTCACACACACCCACCCCAGGAAGTAATGGCGCCCCGTCCATGGTGGTGATGGCTGGGGGGGTGGAGTAATGGCGCCCCGTCCATGGTGGTGATGGCTGGGGGGATGGAGTAATGGTGCCCCGTCCATGGTGGTGATGACTGGGGGGGGGGGTGGAGTAATGGCGCCCCGTCCATGGTGGTGATGGCTGGGGGGGGTGGAGTAATGGTGCCCCGTCCATGGTGGTGATGGCTGGGGGGGGTGGAGTAATGGTGCCCCGTCCATGGTGGTGATGGCTGGGGGGGTGGAGTAATGGCGCCCCGTCCATGGTGGTGATGGCTGGGGGGGTGGAGTAATGGCGCCCCGTCCATGGTGGTGATGGCTGGGGGTGAGTAATGGCAGATCGTTTGGGAGTTCATTAGGAGTTGGTTGGCCAGGTGTTTGGAGAAGGAAGAGGTGGATGAGGAGGGGGTGGTGATGGGGTGCAGGATGAGGTGGGCATGGTGGAGGGGGCAGCCAGGGTGCGTGGTTCACCTGCGTGGGGCTGCCACCAGCCGGCTTCCGCGGGCGGACCAGGTGTGTGAAGGACTCTCTCTCCACCCTTACACATAATATCGATCCGTACTCGCCATATGTTACACTGTGGACGGCACTGTCGCAGCCCCGTCAACCCCCGCCGTGTGACGCCCCTGCAAGGGACGACGGTTAAAGCTGGTGCTGAATATTATTTTCGGATATAAGAGTCCTTAAAGTCTTCAGCAACCCTGTAGTCCGGTGTTTCTCTTGGCCGCCGCTAGATGTCGGGCGGGAGCTTGGCCTGCGCGCGCAGATCGAACAGGGTCCGAGCGCAAGGGGGTCGTGGGCGCCCTGTCTCCCAGTCGATAGTGAGCCCACGGCCGGAAGGGACGCTGGTGCTTCTGACGCCCGCCGAGCGCGTGTAAGTGTGTGTGTTTGACGGTGCTAGAAGAATAGTTGATAGCCACGGTTAGAACTGGTTTCTGGTCCGCCGTCACGGAAGCGCGCCCGGTGAGCCAGCAGTGGGTGCTCCCCCCTGGTGTGGTGTTGGTGGGGGCGGCTGTGTCGGGGCTGCTGCGGTAGTCACCCCGTCTCTCTCCTCCCTCCCCCCCACAGCTGTTGTACTGAAGGTGCCCAAGTGTGCCGCTAGGCCAGCTACAGACCTACCAGCGGGTAATCTGCCATCATGGTGCTGTGTGGCGCCCAGTAATCGTGCTCACGACTCTTTTTAAACTGCTTCAGTCAACAGCAGACACGTAGCTCGTACTCGGAGGAACACCGTCAGTAGCAGCGTTAACAGTAGCATCAGCAGCAGCATTAACTGTAGCAGGGTTAACAGCAGCAAGCATGGCGTCCCTGCTGTCGAGCTTGGCCCCGGCATCAACCTGGCTTAAAGCGTTGTCGTTATCGTCGTCGTCGTCTGCAGTCGTCATGACGCCCCTGGCCTGCCTGGTCCTGGCGCTGCTGGTCTTCCCGGTCTCCACAGCCGCTGCTGCCACAGCCTCCGGATTTAACGGATCTCCTCGAGGTAAGTTTCCCCCACCACAGTTGGGGTCTCCAGTGGTTGGTAGTGGGGGAGGGAGCAGTGTGGGGGGTTAGTGGGGTCCTCCCCTCTGTGGTGTACTCCACCAAACAGGGAAATCAGTGTGGTAAAATCCAAATATAAGAGAATAACTGCGGGTTTTGATAATTGAAAAAGTAAGTCTTCCCCAGAACGCGTTTTATTGCGCAACATATCCCCGTGTGCGTGCGCAGCCTGGCATGGGGAGCTGGCAGAGGCCCTCGGGCAGACTCCGGCCCGCTGGCCAGACCCACACTCAGTGCTCGTGATGAATAACACCTTGTGAGAGGTGATGACTGTATGATCTTTGTGGCTCTTCTCTATCTTCTGGCTCAAACTTAACCTCCTCATTATTCTCTCCTCTCCCCTCTTTCTCTCGCTCTCCTCTCCCTCTGCCCCCTCTCTCTCTCTCTCCCCTGTCTCTCGCTCTCCTCTCCCTCTCCCCCCCTCTCTCTCTCTCTCTCTCTCTCTCTCTCTCCCTCTCCCTCTCTCCCTCTCCCCTCTCCCCTCTCTCCCTCTCTCCCTCTCTCCCTCTCTCCCTCTCCCCTCTCTCTCTCCCTCTCCCCTCTCTCTCCCTCTCCCCTCTCTCCCTCTCCCCTCTCTCCCCTCTCTCCCCTCTCTCCCTCTCCCCCCCCCCTCTCTCTCTCTCTCTCTCTCTCTCTCTCTCTCTCTCTCTCTCTCTCTCTCTCTCTCTCTCTTTCTTTCTCTCTTCCCCCTCTTTCTCTCTTCCCCCTCTTTCTCTCTCCCCCCTCTTTCTCTACCCTTTCTGTCCACCCTCTTGGGCTGGACGGTCAAGTGCTATATAGTCGTAATGGCTTGGCGCTTTCCCCCCCCCCTGATGATTCCCTCCCTTCTTTTACTCTCACCTGTGAAAGATCTGATTCACTTGATTCTTCGGCATCATTATTTATCATGTCGTCTTCTTTAGCCCTCGTCCACCGCCGTCTCCCCTCTTCTCCTCGTCCCCCTCCCCTTCTTCCTCGTCCCCCTCCCCTTCTTCCTCGTCTCGGTGAATATCTTGGCATTGTTGAGGACATAGAAGGTTAAACTTTCAGCGCCTTGGAGAGGGGGGACCTGCTGCCTGGGTAACAGCTTCTTCCCCGAATCAACCTACCCTGGCTTTGCGCCCTGGTGAGGCCACTCCAGACCAGGCCGTCACCAGAGCGCAACTCCATAGTCTCCTGAGACTGATGGATGCCTACTAAGAAGGTTACAGGGTTACTTGTGACTGGTGTTCGGAAGGTTCAGACCTCTCCGTGCCTCGCCATATCGTTAGCTTCAGGACTGTTCCTGATCAGCTAGCCTGTATGTCTCGCAACGGGAAGATTACGAATTGGAGAGATTACAAATTTTGCCTCGGGGGGGCCTGACAGCTGAGTGGACAGCGATTCGGATTCGTAGTCCTGAGGTTCCGGGTTCGATCCGAGGTGGAGGTGGAAATAAATGGGTAGAATTTCTTTCACTCTGATGCCCCTGTTACCTAGCGGTAAATAGGTGCCTGGGAGTTAGACAGCTGCTACGGGCTGCTTCCTCGGGGAGGGGGGGTGTAATAAAAAGGAGGCCTGGTCGAGAACCGGGCCGCGGGGATGCTAAGCCCCGAAATCATCTCAAGATAACCTCAAGATAAGGACTGTAACCTTTTATTGAATTGTCTGCATGTCTGTTGCAAACTGTGTATATATCTAGTCATAAAAGTATTTGTGTACGTGTGGCAATATACATTTCTTCCTTTACACATACAGTATGTGTTTATCACTCAATGTTTGGTAATATGCTTATTGTTTGCGATATATATAATATATATATATATATATATATTAGTATATTTTGGTAGCAGTCTTTCCTGTAGACATATATTATTAAATATGACTGTTAATATATTAATTAATTAAATATATTATTAAATATCATATTTAATAATATTTATATATATATATATATATATATATATATATATATATATATATATATATATATATATATATATATATAATATAATATAATATAATATAAACACGTTGTACTGAACGGGGTGAGATTAGCTTGAGGTGCCTTATCCCTTTTGTGTGTGTTTATTCCTCAATAAACTTATTTCAATATCGTTAGCTTTACCCCTACCAGTTTTCCCTAGAACACAACACGCCAAATTGGCTTACCACCGGGTCCTCAATTGCTTCTGGAGGAACAAAGGTGTGTGCATTTGGGGATGTGTGACAGCCTCGTTGTTCACGGGTGGAAGAATCATCAGGAGGGACAAATGTATTAAACATGTCACTGGAATACTGAAGTGTTAGCGGAGACATGATTGCAACATTAAAAATTGTCATGTGAATTGATAGAGCAGACGAGGGCCTATTTGGAATGGGTGGTACTCGAACAAGGAGACATAAATGGAAACTAGGAAACCATACGAGCCACAAGAGATGTTTAAACAATTGTCAGTGTTACATATTGTGAAATAACTAGTTAACTGCAAAGTGGTGAAGGCAGATTCCACACGTAGCTTAGTGTGAATATAACAGAGCCCAATAGGCTCGGAAATCTGTACACAAGCTGACTGAAGACCGAGTGGGGCGAGACCAGAGAGCCGAGGCTCAACTCCAGCAGTCACACTTTTGTGAGTGAAGCTGAACCCAACTTTAACGCCACCCACTCCTGCCTCCACCTACTCCTGCCTCCACCTACTCCTGCCTCCACCTACTCCTGCCTCCACCTACTCCTGCCTCCACCCACTCCTGCCTCCACCCACTCCTGCCTCCACCCACTCCTGCCTCCACCCACTCCTGCCTCCACCCACTCCTGCCTCCACCCACTCCTGCCTCCACCCACTCCTGCCTCCACCTACTCCTGCCTCCACCTACTCCTGCCTCCACCTACTCCTGCCTCCACCTACTCCTGCCTCCACCCACTCCTGCCTCCACCCACTCCTGCCTCCACCCACTCCTGCCTCCACCCACTCCTGCCTCCACCCACTCCTGCCTCCACCCACTCCTGCCTCCACCCACTCCTGCCTCCACCCACTCCTGCCTCCACCCACTCCTGCCTCCACCTACTACTGCCTCCACCTACTACTGCCTCCACCCACTCCTGCCTCCACCCACTCCTGCCTCCACCCACTCCTGCCTCCACCCACTCCTGCCTCCACCCACTACTGCCTCCACCTACTACTGCCTCCACCTACTACTGCCTCCACCCACTCCTGCCTCCACCCACTCCTGCCTCCACCTACTCCTGCCTCCACCTACTACTGCCTCCACCCACTCCTGCCTCCACCCACTCCTGCCTCCACCCACTCCTGCCTCCACCCACTCCTGCCTCCACCCACAGCAACCTCCACCCACGCCTCTCCAACCTACTGCGGCCTCTTAACTATTCACTGCACGTGGGGGTTGAACTAAAGCTCTTTGGTCTCGCCTCTCAACCAAAGTATTAACATAAATGTGTGGTGACATAGATTGTCCTCCAGAGGGAGTAACTCTTGTTCTGGAGCACAGTAGAGGAAGTACTCTGCTCACTGTGGTGGGCAGCAAGGCCTCTCGTCTCCAACCACTTCAGGACTCCACAGATGTGCAAACTAGCTTTGGATTTGAGTGTTACTAGTCTGTAATTACTGCTGGGGAATCCAGCTTCACACACTCGTTTGGTGGTCTCTGCATATTGCGTGCGTGCGTGTGCGTGCACACTTACACTGCATGTTACGTCATCTGGACATGGCGGTGAGGTGACAGGTCGGTAAAGAAATGCTTACCTCAACATGGCCGCCAATTTTAAGGCTCACAGTTAAAAGTAACAAAAAAAATCCGCAACATTTCTTTGATAGGTTAAAGCCTCTAATCTTAATTGTTGGTTCCATTGTCTCTTCACACACTCGTGTATATACAATACAATACAATACAATACAATTTTATTTAGGTAAGGTACATACATACAATAAATATTTACAAGGATTGTTTAACTTATAGGTATAGCTAGTACATACAATGCCTAAAGCCACTATTACGCAGAGCGTTTCGGACATTTACAACTATACTATATATACTATATACTACTATATATACTATACTACTATATACTACTATATACTACTACTATATATACTACTACTATATATACTACTACTATATATACTATATATATACTATACTATATATACTATACAACTATACTATATACACAAATCTGCCAGAATTGAAAAACGAAAAAGAAAGTATTTTCATTAAGCATAATATCTAATAAATAGAGGAGGGCGAGGTATCAAATGCTTTCTGATAATAAGCGAAAGTCATTTGAATTGTCAAGAATTATGTGGGGAAATGTACATCAAACTGTCATCCTTGACATCTTGACATCGTTACTGGGTAAAATGGGCACGGTTATTAGCCACTTGGTCGCTACCATTTAGACACAACTAATGACGGATAACCATAATGGGTTTGCAACTAAATGTTTCCCGCCTTAGGAATCGATTCGAATTCTTAAAATGAATATACAAAAACTATGACGCTAGAATCTACTGATGCTACATACTTGGGTTTCCAAGAAGTCAACAGAGGGCTACACAAATCACAAGACAGGAATATTGAAACACCATGAAACTGGAAGCGGTGCTTCAGTTTGGAACAAAGCCTTAGGCTACTGGAAGGAAACAGTGATGGGTCATAAACATGTTCGGAAAGGGAAAGGGTACAATACCTCGAGGATCGATGCTGGTGGCTCTCAGTTCATAATTATAAATAACCTAAAAAACAGGGTTAGACTAACCTCAAACATTTCCAAATTTGCTGAAGACAAAATTCGGAAACCAATTGCTGCATTTAAGACATTTCGGTATCTATAAGTCATCAGTAAGACCCTGACGAGCTAGCTTAGTCGTGAGAGTCGTAGAGGTTGTTAACTGACAAATGAAATATCACTCTTCGACTAATATATTTAATACGAGTAACGCGTTTTTTTCGGAAAACCATTTGGGTAAAAAGACGGTGATCATATCTCTGGAATTGTTACTATTAGAGTTTTTTTTTATTATTTTCTACCACAGACGTGGCTACACATTTACAATGCTAACCAGCATATATACATTTTCTTCTGTCCTCCATGGACAGGGTGAGAGATGTTAATGTACACGAAGACAAATGTATGTGAATGCATGTGTGTGTGTATATATATGTATGTGTGTGTGGGTGTATGTATGTGTATAAAGTATATATGGAAGCTAATCAAAATTACATTTCACCTTTGTAAATGCACATTAATGACACTATGTAAGACACATCGAACACTTTATGTAGGGCATACGTAAATCTGTGTATCTATGTATTTACGTATGTAGGTTAGCTTAGCATTTTAAAAGCACCGAATCACCTTCTGTGTTTGATTGTTCAATAAACCCTTGAACTATATGTTTAACACTATTAAAGAGTAGACTAGACAGTACTGGACAACGTTGTACTGTTGGGGGACGTCTAATTACATCAAAGCTGAAGAGAATCTCAGAACAGTGTCAATAGGGGGCTTCTAAACCGAGAATCTTGTGAAGATTAAAAAGGTCGATTTTTTCCCCAAGGAATTTTGACTTCTGGGAAGCCTGCCCAACCACTTGAGCTGGACGGTCTCGCTTCCTGCAGGTCGGAATTCAATCCCCGACTGTCCAAGTGGTTGGGCACCATTCCCAACGCTCTACCGTCCAGCCCAAGGGGTTGGGCAGGCTTCCCAGAAGTCGAAGTTCTTGGAGAAAAAATATAAAATCTCCCCCTTCCCCAAATTATTCTCCTGATCCCTTCCATGTGCTATATAGTCGTGATGGCTTGGCACTTTCTCTTGATAATTCCCTTCCCTTCTGAGAAGTCTAATTGAAACTTAGTTTCTGAAGAAGTTCGAAACACTGCAACAAGAGGAACTACTGAAGATGCAGATAAAGATAGTTTAACAACAAAACAATCACACGAGGAGGGAAGATGGAGATGCAATGCAGATATATTAATGCAGTCACAATAACGTGGCTAGAGTATGATGACCAGACCACACACTAGAAGGTGAAGGGACGACGACGTTTCGGTCCGTCCTGGACCATTCTCAAGTCGATTGTGATGAGGAAGTAGATGCAGGCAGTAAATTTATTGCCTGCATCTACTTCATCACTTGAAAATGGTCCAGGACGGACCGAAACGTCGTCGTCCCTTCACATTCTAGTGTGTGTTCTGGTCATCAGATATAGTAATAATCTTTAAGTGTCGTAGAACACTCGAGTGAACGTTTATATAATGTCGTACGCTGTGTAATCTACCCAATCCTCCTCGGGGCGACTGAACACGTATTGGTGTAATCGCATATTTTTAAAAACTGCAGAAACTGTCGTCGTGGATGGTGTAATGTGTTATTTTTCATGGGGATAATATTACGTTGGCCTCTGGCTGGCCGACTGTGCTATTCTTGTCAATACTACTCAGGATGAGCTGTTGACCTTCTGTAATGTTGTATCCAATGTACTTGCCAGCATTGGCAAATCTGTTGGGAATTGGCTAGCATTGGGAATCTGATTTGCAACTCTGGCCTGTGTTTCATAATGTTGCAGTGGTCCGTCGGGTATTTCTACACAAAGCTCACCTTCTAAATCCTGATCTTACTGTGTTGAAGAGCCACAACAGGTGTGGGGGTCTTCAGGTGTGGGGGTCTTCAGGTGTGTTCGTGGTGATGTCTGGCGCTGACCTGAACTTGGCGGAGGCAGCAGCTGTGTCTAGTTTTAGTTTAATTCATTTATTATGCACCCCATACCCATCTTGTGGGCGATAGTGGAAAGGGTTACAGAGGCACATAATGGGCTCAGGGACTGAACCCCACAATTCATTTAGCTAAGCAAGTTAGAATCTTGATGAGCTAGTTACAAAATTCAATATAAGTCGTCACATCAACAATAAGTGAAGCTGTTCATACTTATTAGAAGTAAAAAAAAAAAAACTGCTTATTCCTCCTCCTTCCCTGTCAAATTTCCATGAAGTATTTAACCACCGGGGGGGGGGGGGGAGGGTACTGTTAAAAAAAAGCCGATTAATGGAGAACTACAAAGTTTTATACTTCCCTATTCCGTTCCGTCTCTACCATTATTACCTTTGTGTCTCTTCTCCCTTCTTCCTGACCTTTCTTTGTCCCCATCTCTCTTACCCCCCCCCCCCCCGTCTGTTCCTCTCTCCTCTCATCGCTTTAATAATTTTTATTATTTGTTCTCTACACTTTGTCTCAAATTTTTCTTTCCTGAACTTTAACAACTTTAATTTTCTGTTTCTGCTTAACCCTTCCCCTCCTGTTCTCCTTCCCCCCCCCCCCTTGTTCTCCCTCCTCCTCCCCTCCCCCTCCTGTTCTCCCTCCTCCCCCTCTCACCCCGCCTGTTCTCCCTCCTCCCCCCTCACCCCGCCTGTTCTCCCTCCTCCCCTCCCCCCACCCCGCCTGTTCTCCCTCCTCCCCTCCCCCCACCCCGCCCGTTCTCCCTCTGGCCTCTGCTTTCGCACTTCTTTCCCCTCGCCCCCCCCCCCCCACTCTACCCCCCCCCCGGCCTCTTTGTCCTCTCGCTCCGTCCCTCTCTCCTCTTCTTCCCTCCCTCCATCCTCATTCCCTCAACTCTTCCTTTTCCCTCCCTTCGTCCCTCTTCCTTCCTCTTCCCCCCCCTCTCTCTCTCTCTCTCTCTCTCTCTCTCTCTCTCTCTCTCTTTGAAAGCTGAAGGTGGCGAAGGCATTGTGCTAAAGCTTTTTATTTCCCAGGTGGAGCCAGTGAATGTTGATAGAGGTGGGTGTTGATCCACGGGGCGCAGGATGAGCAGCGCCTTGCTGTGTTGTGTTTACCCCTGCATCACCTTGAGTACCGGGGCGGGGGGCGGGGCCCCAGGCGGGAGTGGGGGGGCGGGGGCGAGGCCCAGGTGGGGAGTGGGAGAAGAGGGGAGATGTCCAAAGGGGAGGGGGGGGGGGGAGAGAGGGAGAACCACAGGGAAATGAATAATATAAAAATGTCATTCGCTCCATATTCCACATTTCCAAAACTTTTCCCCTTCGCCTCGCCGTCTTCACTATAACCCCCCCCCAACCTCCTGTCCCCCCCCCCCAACCAACCTCCTGTCCCCCCCCCAACCAACCTCCTGTCCCCCCCCCCAACCAACCTCCTGTCCCCCCCCCCAACCAACCTCCTGTCCCCCCCCCCCCAACCAACCTCCTGTCCCCCCCCCAACCAACCTCCTGTCCCCCCCCCCAACCAACCTCCTGTCCCCCCCAAACCATCCTCCTGTCCCCCCCAACCAACCTCCTGTCCCCCCCAACCTGTCCCCCCCCAAAAGTGAACACTTTAGAGCTAGTAGCGCGTATATTGTATATTAGTAAATAATTTTAAAAACTTTTAACATAGTTGACTTTCCACTTGCGTTTTTTCTCCTTTGCGTGTTGAAATTTTTCCGCTTGTAATTAGATACACCCGTAGGCCTAGAGATGTGTCCATCCAAACACTCCAGTGAGCGGTTACACTAGTATGCCTGAAGCCTTGATGACACCTGACACCTCAAATTATCACTGTTGTGGGGGGGGGGGGGCGGGGGAGGGCAGCTTCCTAGCCAGACCTAATAGTTCTAACTCGGGGGACCACGACACTAACCTTGTATTCACCTAGTTCTATTCACCTAGTTGTGCTTGCGGGGGATGAGCTCTGCTCTTTCGGCCTGCCTCTCAACTGTTTCTAACTAATACTACTACTACTTTTTTCACATCACACACACACACACCCCAGGAAGCAGCCCGTGACAGCTGACTAACTCCCAGGTACCTATTTACTGCTAGGTAACAGGGGCATAGGGTGAAAGAAACTCTGCCCAATTTTTCTCGCCGGCGTCCGGGATCGAACCCGGGACCGCAGGATTCCATGTCCAGCGTGCTGTCCGCTCGGCCGGCCGAACCCCCATTGTGTGGGTGTGTAAACAGCACCCATCAAGGCTTCCTCAAGACCTTTAAGCTGATGTAAACCGGATCATCTTGTGGGCCACACTGGAAGACGTTTGAACAAATCAATATTCCAGCGCTCTTCCTGAAGAAAAAATAAATTAATATCTGGTTTATCAAATAATCCAACAATATCTTATCGTTAAAGAGAAGAGTAATATCAAAGACCTGAGAGTAATGATGGCGGATCACCCGACTTTTTGAAGAGTACAAGACAGTAACTTCCACTGGCAAGGAACTTGATCGACTAGATAAATTTCACATCGCGAGATAACAAATCTCTCTGAACACGTATTAAACATTTAGTATTCTTTAGGGTGGGATATTGCTGGGAATTAACTGCTCTAATTATGACTGGCAAAATTGATGACCTAAAAACTGTCCAGATAATTTACAGTGCTAAACCATTCAATAAAAACACCTAAATTATTGATGCAACATTAAATCCTTGACATTGTCCTGAGCGCAGGGCATGAACATGACCTGTGGGGGGGGGGGAGATGTTAACTGGCACTAGATCTATGAATTTAAATATTTCCTTTAGAGACACGAGACATTGTAATGTGTGTAATAACCAGGTTGAAAAGTAGGAGCTGCAGAAGACACAGCAATATAATTATATTAACCAAAAAAGTCCCAAGGCTTTTCAATTTTTTTTTTTTTTTTTTAACTAAGATTAGGGTTCGTTAAGAATTGTGCTAAAGATCCTAATGAAATCTCAATCTAAGGTGTTATCCTACATCATCTCTGAAGCCTCAGTCTCTCTCTCTCTCTCTCTCTCTCTCTCTCTCTCTCTCTCTCTCTCTCTCTCTCTCTCTCTCTCTCTCTCTCTCACACTGAATTTTTCTTTTCTATTTTTGAGTTTTCTTTTAGCTCATTGTTTCTCATACTAGTTAATAGAACCCAAATTGTGTTCAAAGTTAACTTTATAAAGACGTGAAAAGCCTAGATATTGGGAGGAAATATTGTCATATTAACAGCTGATAACACCAACATATTGTATGATGGAAGCTGTCAGTCACGTGGCCTGGTCAGAGACCGGGCCGCAGTGATATGGTGACCACCATCACAACAACAACAAGAGGAAGGAAGATAGTAGTTTATAATCTTAAATGTAGGTATATTTCTACCTGTGGCAAGTTAAAGAACATCTTATTTCTACACCATTATGAGTCATTGGTGTAGAATACAACAATAAAATTGACCTAAACATGGAAGACAAAGAAAACGTTGACGTAATGTACGCAGATTTCGCAAAGTCTTCGACAAATGTGACCCTGGTGTTATTACGCACAAAATGCGTTCAAAAGGAATCACCGGAAAAATGGAAACTAGATCTACAATTTCCTAACAGAACCCAGTGTGTAATAGTTAACAAAGTTAAAATCCGGACCATCAACTGTGAAGAGAGCTCAGTCCCCCAGGGTACTGTGCTTGCTCCAGTACTATCATCCTCATATCGGACATAGACAAGGACACAAACTATAGCACTGTATCATCCTTTGTAGATGACACCAGGATTTTTATGAGAAGGCAGCATAAAGGACACGACAAACCTCCAATCAGATGTAAATTAGGTCTTTCAATGGTCCGCTGAAAATATGGCATTTAATAGACAAGTTCCAGCTTCTGCGTTATAGAAAAAATGAAAATATAAAAACGAAAACTACGTACAAAACGATGTCAAATCATACCATAGAACGTATAAGCAATGTAAAGGATGTGGGAGTAATCATGGCAGAAGACCTTACCTTTAAGGAACACAATAAAGTAGCCGTCACAACTGCAAGAAAAATGACAGATTGGATAACAAGAACTTTCCACACTAGAGATGCCTTACCGATGATGATACTCTTCAAGACGCTTGTGCTCTCTAGAGTGGAGTACTGCTGCACAATGACAGCCCCTTTCAAAGCTGGAGAAATTGCTGACCTGGAGAGCGTGCAGAGATCCTTTACTGCTAGAATCCACTCAGTAAAACATCTAAACTACTGGGACCGATTAAAATGCCTAATCTGTATTCTCTTGAGCGCAGGCGGGAGAGATACATAATAATTTACACGTGGAAAATAGAGGGGCTGGTCCCAAACCTGCACACAGAAATAATACCACATGAGACCAGAAGGCATGGCAGGATGTGCAGAATACCCCCGTTGAAAAGCAGAGGTGCAATAGGTACTCAGAGAGAACTCTATCAACATCAGAGGCCCGAGACTGTTCAACACGCTTCCACTACACATAAGGGGCATAACTGGTCGACCCCTCGCAGTGTGCAAGAGAGCGTAGCTCAGTCGATTAAGGCAGTGTCTGGGATGCTCCCGGACGCAGGTTCTAATCCTCGTCATGGCCCTTGTGAATTTGTGCAAGAGAGAACTTGATAAGCACCTCCAAATGCCTGATCAACCAGGCTGTGACTCATACGTCAGGCTGCAAGCAGCCGCGTCCAACAGCCTGGTTGGCCAGACCAACCAGGAGGCCTGGTCGAGGACCTGGCCGCGGGAACCTTGACCCCTGGAACCACCGCAAGGTAGGATAGGGTACCAATCGACTTGAGAATGGTTCAGGACGAACCGAAACGTCGTCGTCCCTTCACTTTCTAGTGTTTGGTCTATCAACATACTTCAGCCACCTTATTGTGACTCATCGCCTGCACAGGGTAGCGTAACGATTGGACTAATACTATTACTATTAACATGTACTAATTATCAGTAATAGTAACTAGAGGGCACTTGATAAATACCAACTGAGAGAGTATAACAGCAAGAACTATTACCACTTAGCGAGGGCAGGTTACCGACAGCTGCAGTGCCTGAAACAGACTGACAGTTTCAGTCTATCATGCCTGCGTCTGGCAGGCTTCACCAGGTGCCGCTTCACCTCTTCAGTGATTGCTACATTTTGTTGACTGTGATCGCCTACAGTCCCTTCACAGATCTCCAGTATCAGCTCTTGATACTGGTAATGGCTCAAAAGGGCCACCACTTACGGGCTATTCATGCCCGTGCCACCTTTTGGGTGGCTTAATCTTCATCAATCAATCAGCCTACAGTCTTTCAGGCTTGGTCTTCAAACTGGTAGAAGGCAGAGGAGGAGGGGGTGTTAAGAAGGCGTCTGTGGGGAGGAAAGCATTTAGGCACAAGAAGTTTGCTCACTCGTAAACCACTCGTAAAGTATAAAAATATAAACCACTACAACAGCAAGTCACAACCTACAAGCACAGTAACTGCGCTTCACTCTTTATCCTAAAATATTTGACATAAATGCCTCGAGGCGTCATCTCTCGCAAGGTATTAACATTTTGTGTCCATTGGGAACGTCTCGGGTGACGAGGCAAGACATCCGGCCATGGAAAATATTTTGCGTTCGTCTTGACATGGGTTCGATGGCCTTGTCGTGTGTGTGTGTGTGGTGTTTAGCCTGCGACCCGTCGGGACGATGGTGGTCTGGGGGGGGGGGGAGGGACGTGCGGGGTTTCAGGTTATTAACGTGTTTTAGTTGGGTTTATAAAGGTGAAGGTTCTGTTTGTATATCTGTTTACAAGATTTGTCCCACTTACCTCGACTTATCGGCTTCGTCTGTATTTAATAAAATATGTTTCGAAGCACCTCGAGGCCGCCAGTATCAATATCGTGTAAATTAATCAAACTTTGGCAAGATAGGATATAACAATGTGCTCTATGTAAGCGTAGGCGCTACTTTCACCTGACACTGCGTCTTTGTATCCTCAAGAATAACCGGCTCCAAAACATGTTTATTTAGCCTACCTAAGTCGCTTCCTTTGGGAGGACGAGGGTGGCCGCCTTGCGCATCTCTCGGACAAATGCTACACAGGAAAGTGTAACTTCATAGTGAGTCTTAATATAAGTTGTCTCTCCCTACAATTCAGCAAACCACGGGCCAAAATATTCTTGTTGTGGTGACTGAGGGCACTTGGCTGTAATGATTGACTGCACTAATAATTCTACCCCCCCCCCCATATAGGCCCAGCCCCTAATTCAGTCTATTGTTCTATTGTTGAATAAATTATGTATTGTCTAATAATTACTTGATATATCTAGTTCGGGGTTGTAGATGTGCAGACGAGGAGTCACAATAACGTGGCTCAAGATATAAAGACTAAACCAAACACCAGACAATGAGACGACGACGTTTCGGTCCGTCCTGGACCGTAGGAGTATAATTCAGTACTGTAAGCTACAGTTAATAATGTTCATTATCATAGTGGTTACAGATTGCTCTAAAAAAAATGCTAGCTAAACTCCCAATTTCACTATACGGGAACGACTGGGTAAAAATCGTTATGCAAGTAATCACCATGAGAAGCAGTTAACCTAGGCGGTGGCACTTTACGTCACTAATTACAGAACAAATAAATGAATAATTCCTACAGTACATGTTAACTAGAGGGCACTTTATAAATACCAACTGAGACAGTATAACAGGTTTACGGGCTATTCATGCCCGTGCCACCTCTTGGGTGGCTTAATCTTTATCAATCAGTATAACAGCAAGAACTACTACTTAGCGCGGGCCGGCTACTGAGGCGACGAGCTGCGGTACCTCCCCCTCACGAACCCTCCACATACACTGGTTTGAATTAGGAGAATAGGCTCTCTAATGGTAGATTGATTGATTGATAAAGATTGTCACCCAAGAGGTGGCACGGGCATGAATAGCCCGTAAGTGGTGGCCCTTTGGAGCCATTACCGGTATCAAGAGCTGATACTGGAGATCTGTGGAGGTGCGACTGCACCCTGCGTGACGGGAGATGTCTCCCGAGGAATGTGTCAAAGATTGATTGATTGAAGATTAGCCACCCAAAAGGTGGCACGGGCATGAATAGCCCGTAAGTGGTGGCCCTTTGGAGCCATTACCAGTATCAAGAGCTGATACTGGAGATCTGTGGAGGTGCGACTGCACCCTGCGTGACGGGAGATGTCTTCCTTGTCTAATGGTAGTTGCCACGTCTTATAACGGCCAGTGACAAACACGTTCTCTTAACAAATAACAATTACAGTAGGTAGTCACCAACACTCCCCTATATTTCATAATCAATAACATATGAACAACATATTATAATAGTTTTATAATAGTTGAAAAGTGGCACCATCGCCACTTTTCTTTTTAGGCAAAAAACTAAATTGTAGATTAACTAAGAAATCTATAATTTACGTAAATTAAACTCATAACTTCAGAAGATTTGGTAAATATTATTACTAGAGAGTTCTTGTGCAACTCGACGGTTAGAGTTCACATTCCTACCTTTCTATGAACTAAAAATATATTTACATAAGCCTATCTAGATAGGAAAATATACAAAACAGTTCTGCAATACATTATGCAAATAATTATTATATATAATACAAGACAACATTCTAATTAAGTAACAACTTATCTGGCAAATTAGCATACATCTGACTATATTACGAAACCTCTACCTTAATTGGCTTGGTCATAAATTTGCACACACAATTTCCTTGTCAACATCGTAAGTTAAATAACGTCTCCCAGACGTTATTACTTGCCCACACGATGGTTATCTTGAGGTTATCTTGAGATGATTTCGGGGCTTTTTAGTGTCCCCGCGGCCCGGTCCTCGACCAGGCCTCCACCCCCAGGAAGCAGCCCGTGACAGCTGACTAACACCCAGGTACCTATTTTACTGCTAGGTAACAGGGGCATAGGGTGAAAGAAACTCTGCCCATTGTTTCTCGCCGGCGCCTGGGATCGAACCCAGGACCACAGGATCACAAGTCCAGCGTGCTGTCCGCTAGGCCGACCGGCTCCCTTGTAAATGTAAATGGTGTGTAAATTTTACACAAACTATTGCACCATAGTAATGGCCGAGGCCTAAGCCTAGTCCTTATTATTATTTTTATTGACAAAATTAATTACAATTTTGCCTAATCTGAGGATTTCGATTAAGTCTTATTAAAGTGAGAATAATGGTGGTATTCACTGTCACACAGGACAGAGGGTCATACACAAGACAATAGGTCTAAACTGTAGGCTGAAGCACATATATATATCATGGTTACAATCAATGTTTTAATGTATAGATGCCTAGTCCTTAACAATACTCGTGTTGTCTTAGCTGAGAGAGTGGAGCATCGCCTGCCATTCTAACATACACAATATATACTCGGTTATTACATATACATATAATACATATACTCGGTTATTACATATACATATAATACATATACTCGGTTATTACAGCCACTAACAAAGGGAAGTGAAATTAAAAACAATATAAAAGTATCTTAACTTCAAAAAGCGAAAGTTTTGTTGTTGCTGATGACGATGTAACTCGTGTGGGGGCCTGACGGCTGAGTGGACAGCGCTTCAGATTCGTAGTCCTGAGGTTTCGGGTTCGATCCCCGGTGGAGGCGGAAACAAAATGGGCAGTTTCTTTCAGCCTGATGCCCCTGTTATCTAGCAGTAAAATAGGTACCTGGGAGTTAGTTTCCTGGGTGTATGTAGCAAAAAAAAGGCCAGGTCGAGGACCGGGCTGAGGGGACGCTAAGCCCCGAAATCATCTCGAGATAATCCAAGATATGTCATTGTTGAGCTGCTGTTGGGCGGCGTGGGCCTGTCTGTTTGGGCGGCGTGGGCCTGTCTGTTTGGGCGGCGTGGGCCTGTCTGTTTGGGCGGCGTGGGCCGTCTGGTGGGCGGTGTACCGTTGCTACTATTCAAGATTGATGTATTCAAAGTTTCAGGCGTATTATGGTATATTACTTTAACATGTCGTGCAAGTTACTGTGCGTGCCGAGGCCAGAGCTCAAATGGAATATTTTCGTGTACGAGATTGGTTGTAGTTTTGTGTTAAACCCGTGTGGAATATCTGGGGAATATATCGTTGATAAAGCCGCACTTTAATACCCTCCGGTCACGCTACGGCCTGTGCGTGCTGCGCGCGCGCGCGCTGCTGGGTAACAGATTGGGGATGTGACGTCCTAAGCTTGCATTTGGCGGGAAAATCCCCGACTCGTACATCACCAGTCAGCTGACAGCAGATTTGGCGGGAAAAATTGGGCGTGGGTTTTATGGCCTAAATATAATATTAGCGGGTTGTCGTCGATAATTTGTTTTATCATGTTTATTATTAATAGCAGAAGTAATATTATTGTAAGATTCAGCACCATTATCATAACTCGTAGTAGTGGCAACATTGGGGGTGTCTTTCGAAGCAAAGTGTCCAGCTTCGGCAAAATTTTAGTGGTGGTAGTAAAGATGGAGAGGTTCTGGGGTAAGGAAAAGTTAGTCATGTAAAATGTATAGCAAGAGTTATTATAGCAGGCGGACTGTCCGCCTTGCTGACACGATGTATGTTTGGAAACTAAGCTTGCGCTCTCTCTGCCAGGCAGCTGCGAGTGTTTGCAAGTTTCTTCACATGTATTTTAACATGTATGGATGCCCAAAGATGTATAGTGGCTGGAGACGAAGGAAGGAGATAATGTCTTTGTCTCTGGACACAATCTTAACACTAATCAGCTATGCACTAAGCCTGCAGCAGATACTCTGGATTACGAGCCTTGCTGCCTAACACTAACACTGGCTTGTCAACTTGGGAATATTTCAAGAATCCTTAAAATGAACGACTTCCAATTTAACACATGCTTCGGGACTTAGGAATTTCTGGTTATAATTTTGAAGCTTTAGTGGTCCTCTGTGGCGGCTTTGAAAGTTTGTATTTTTTTGCTTTTAACTTTCCCGAGTGGTGTAATTTTGAGTGTGAATGTCAACAGCAATTACTGGCTGGCTTTGATGTGTCATGTTGGTAATTATGTTGGTATGCTTTTAAGCAAACTTTCATAATGGAAATATAAGCAGGGCCTTGACTGTGAGTTCACCGTGAGGCGAAGTCTGAAACTGGTGTTCCTTTCTATGTCCAGGAGCCATACAGGTATCATACATGGTGTATAACATGGTGTATTATGGTGTATAACATGGTGGTGTATCATACATGGTGTATCATACATGGTGGCATACATGACAACGTGACATTCATATTCATGCCCTCCACAGTGTGACGCATGGGACATGGAACAGTAACAAAATGAACATGGAAACCAAGGAGGCCTGCGCTTGGCACTGTGGGGGGGGGGGGGGCCTGTGCTTGGCACTGTGGGGGCCCCTGCGCTTGGCACTGCGGGGGCCCCTGCGCTTGGCACTGTGGGGGGGGCCTGTGCTTGGCACTGTGGGGGCCCCTGCGCTTGGCACTGCGGGGGCCCCTGCGCTTGGCATTGTGGGGGCCCCTGCGCTTGGCACTGTGGGGCCCTGTGTAGCGGTATTCCTCCATCAACAACGTGGCTAGGACAACATATAGGAATCATATTAGTGAGCAATCATATATGAGGAACAAATCCACAAGGGCCGTGACGAGGATTCGAACCTGCGTCCGGGAGCATCCCAGACACTGCCTTAATCGACTGAGCTACGACAGGGTTAATTTGGGTGGGATTTGTTCATTTGATGCATCACGTTAGTGTGATCTCTGTGTGTGATATACGAGGAATCATGTGTGACTTTGTATAGAAGTGCAGTTGGACATTGCTGGTGCGGGCGACGAGTCGCAATAACGTGGCTAAAGTAAGATGACCTAACCTAACCTACTAGCGTGTGGTGTGGTGGCAACGGGTACATATTACTGGTACGAACACGCCAGAACGTAAATACAGTAGACAAATGGTTATAGTACAATATTATTCACGGTTCCCTTGACACGATCATAATTTTCGTTTCAAAATTCGTTCAACTGAATCAGAATGGAGTAGATTATTCGATTTATTTTTTGTACTCGTTCGCATTATTTTGTGAAGATTGTTGACCGGTAGATTGAGTTTGACTCGAGGATCGTGTTCACAGCGGAATTAGTGTGGTATAGGATGACGGTGTGTGAGTGGTTGTGGGTTGTCACCACCCTGCGCTACCCTGTCTGTGGGTCGTCACCACCCTGCGCTACCCTGTCTGTGGGTCGTCACCACCCTGGCTACGGGGGCTGGACATGTCCCTAACGGTGGCTACGGGGGCTGGACATGTCCCTAACGGTGGCTACGGGGGCTGGACATGTCCCTAACGGTGGCTACAGGGGCTGGACATGTCCCTAACGGTAGCTCCGACAACACATCAACAGACTCCTTTAGTTTTCATGAAGACCGTGAAAACTGCTCGATAATAACTGGCTGACTTTGTTACCATCATTTTGGAGTATTTACTGAGGGAAGGTGAGCGAGACGCGCCACCGGCTGGACGCTATCACGGGACCTGCCCGCCTCTGTGTGTGTGGTTCATGACCCGGGCCATGACCCTCCCCCTCTCCCCCCCCTCCCCCTGTGCCCCCCCTTTGCACCCTATCCCACTTCCTGCTTTCCAGATCATTATTTCTGTTTTCTCGTTAATCGTATTATTAATTTCGCAAATTTCACCTCGTCCTTTCATTCTCTTCATATACATTTGGTTTTCCTTCCTCCCATCCTCCCCTCCCTTCTTCACAATTCCGTATTCCCCCCTTTCCCCCCTCCCCCTCTCCCCCCTCCCTCCGTCTTCTCCCCAGATTTGTTTGTTCTCCCCAGCGCCGTCTTGCTGGTCGTAAACAGGAACTTTATGGCAGGTGGCCGGTAACAGGTCCTCGCTGCTTGTCATCACCGGCGGCCGCTTGGCTATCTTCAGCCCTCGCTACACCCTATATATGGGCTCCTCGGCCTCGTGAACCTGGATGAGTGAGGGCTGGGGGCTGGCTGAGTGAGTGCTGGGGGCTGGCTGGGTGAGGGTCGATGGTGGGTAACTCACAGGTAAACAATCACAGGTCAGGCAGTTGGTTATATTATAGATCAGTAATATGTTGTCGTCATATAGTGACATTTATATTAGCGGCCGGTCTCTCGTGAGCACGTCCAGCCCCATGGCTCACCCACCACAGGTCCTTTACTCACACTACAACACATCATTTGCATTTCGACATTTTCGTGTACTCGCCAGACAATCTAACAAATCTGTGCAAATATTTGGAACTCTTAATACAGAAGTTTTTATAATGTGTGTTTATGGACGCACGTGTAATAGCGCTATTGATTAATTGAATTAAGATTACTATTAAAGAACATGTAATTTATTATTGTTATTGTGTACAATGAGTTATGGGTGGTTGTAAATAATGCTTACAGATGAGGTACCCGGCGGTGCCCGGGTCTCGCTTTCTAACTTCTCACTTCTCTTCCCACTCTTCCCCTGTCTCCTCGCTCGCTCTTTCTCCCTTTCTTCCTCTTTCTAATCCCTCGTTTCCTAACTTTCTCCCTATTTTCTCAGTCTTTTCCTCCCACCCCTCTCTCTTTTTCCGTCTCAGATAATCTAATAATATACCCGGAATGACTTTGTTTTCGAGTAAATCATGAAAGTGCAGCGATGGTTGAATGACGGGAGTAAACATTGAACTCTGCAAGAAACACCTCTAATTTAATTTTAGACTTCATGAAAATTCCTGAAAATCGCAAGGGGGATGGGGGGGCACTAGAAATAATTAAATTTGTCAAAGGGTGGCACTTCGGCCGACCCTGACTGTCTTTTGACATTCCCCGACCCCCTATGTGTCATGGTGGAAAGTCGGGCGAGGCTAGCCCCAAACCTCTGGTCTCCTACTTTGCAAAGAAATTATATTTAATAGATTTAGATTGACAAACATTCTAGTGTCTTGGACATAGATCTGGATCTTTCTTTCCGTAGTTAGACAAGCTGTCCCTTCAGTTACCATCACCACCACTACAGCCACCATCACCACCACTACAGCCACCATCACCACCACTACAGCCACCATCACCACCCCTACAGCCACCATCACCACCACTACAGCCACCATCACCACCACTACAGCCACCATCACCACCACTACAGCCACCATCACCACCACTACAACCACCATCACCACCACTACAGCCACCATCACCACCCCTACAGCCACCATCACCACCACCACAGCCACCATCACCACTACAGCCACCATCATCACCACTACAGCCACCATCACCACCCCTACAGCCACCATCACCACCACTACAGCCACCATCACCACCACTGCAGCCACCATCACCACCACTACAGCCACCATCACCACCCCTACAGCCACCATCACCACCCCTACAGCCACCATCACCACCCCTACAGCCACCATCACCACCACTACAGCCACCATCACCACCACTACAGCCACCATCACCACCCCTACAGCCACCATCACCACCACTACAGCCACCATCACCACCCCTACAGCCACCATCACCACCCCTACAGCCACCATCACCACCACTACAACCACCATCACCACCACTACAGCCACCATCACCACCACTACAACCACCATCACTACATCACCATCATCACAACTAATACACGTGCCGTGTCCAGGAGAGCAACCAGTAGAGTGGACTGAAGGAAGTTGAAGGAGCCACCTCCATCCTCAACTTTAAGGACAGATTCGGCAAAGAATTTAATTAAGAGTGAAGATAGTTCATTGTAATATGTGGCAGAACACGGCTAGTAGGCGGGACCCGGACCTTCCTCCCTCGTGGACACTGTTAGGTAAACACCAGTTGATTGACAGTTGAGAGGCGGGACCAAAGAGCCAAAGCTCAACCCCCGCAAGCCCAATTAGGCGAGTACCATCGTCACCAATGGTCGGGGCCGGCCGAGCGGACAGCACGCTGTGCTGTCCTGTGGTCCTGTGACACGTGATCCTGTGGTCCCGGGTTCGATCCCGGGCGCCGGCAGGAAACGATGGGCAGAGTTTCTTTCACCCTATGCCCCTGTTACCTAGCAGTAAATAGGTACCTGGGTGTCAGCTGTCACGGGGCTGCTTCCTGAGAGTGGAGGCCTGCTCGATGACCGGGCCGCGGGTACACTAAAGCCCCGAAATCATCTCTAGATAACCTCAAGATAACGTCTCCACCGTCACCACCACCACCCCTGGCACCACCACCACACCGTCTCCACCACCACCACCACACCACCGTCTCCACCACCACCACCACCAATATTGCTGCCCAAGCCTCCGACTTCGGACATCGGAATTTAACGATCGAATTTCCGATAGTGTTGTGTGATTGTTCCCTGATGGCCGGTTGTCCTGGCGCTGTATCGGATATCTTTTACTCGTCCGGATTATAGAGGCTTGTGCGGCCGGTGCCAGGAGGCAGCCGCGCCGCTCCCGCCATTTTTACCACAAAATGTTCAGACTTTTTCGCTGTTGGTGAATTTGGTTCGGTTTTTGGTTTCCGTTGTGGCGTTTTGTAGAGGGATTTTGTGTGGGATAGATAATGTGCAGATAGTCTTATCTGCACATTACTAAGTGCAGATAGACTATCTATCTGCACTTAGTAATGAGGTCTTTATAAAGTAATATTCGTGAAGGGTAGTTTATAATTGGCCACCTCGTTCCTCTCATTTTCTTAACATATTTGTATGTCTTTGGCTACTGTGTTCATCTTTCATTTATCTCGTGGTCCCTTTCCCTGGTTCCTCGTCCCTTTCCCCTGGTTCCTCGTCCCTTTCCCCTGGTTCCTCGTCCCTTTCCCCTGGTTCCTCGTCCCTTCCCCCTGGTTCTTCGTCCCTTTCCCCTGGTTCCTCGTCCCTTCCCCCTGGTTCCTCGTCCCTTTCCCCTGGTTCCTCGTCCCTTTCCCCTGGTTCCTCGTCCCTTTCCCCTGGTTCCTCGTCCCTTTCCCCTGGTTCCTCGTCCCTTTCCCCTGGTTCCTCGTCCCTTTCCCCTGGTTCCTCGTCCCTTTCCCCTGGTTCCTCGTCCCTTTCCCCTGGTTCCTCGTCCCTTTCCCCTGGTTCCTCGTCCCTTTCCCCTGGTTCCTCGTCCCTTTCCCCTGGTTCCTCGTCCCTTCCCCCTGGTTCTTCGTCCCTTCCGTCGTCGAAATACTCTTGAGTAGGCTGTTGGTGGTAAATACTTAAGGTGTTCTATGTTCTTAAGGTCATAAGGTCTTCTACTGTGTACTTCCAGTGTTTTGAGATCTAGTACCTGTGGTGTCCTTGTAACTCGTGCCCCTCCGCTGCGGTGGGGCACCTTATCCTCCCCTCCCCTCCCCCCACTCTAGGAATGAGGGGAGTTCCATTCCATCAACAAGGTTTTAGACAGTGTTTCATTTGCAGGCGATGAGTCACAATAACGTGGCTAAATTATGTTGTCCAGTCCCTTCACCTTCTAGTGTGTGGTCTGGTCAACACGGTGTTTCATTAGTGTCTAGGCCTATACTAGGCCTAAACCAAGCTGCAAATAAGCGTTGCTTGGACCCGCCAAATTATACTCGCCTAATTGAGCACGCAAGATTCAATTTCGGCTCTTTGGTCCCGCCCTTCGACTGTCTGTTATTTTGTGTACAAGTGAGCCTATTGGGCTCTATCATAAATTTGTGGATAAATGAGAGGGACTGAGCACAGATCAGTGTGAGGACGAGGGCTGGCACACTGACGGCATCACGCTCAGTCAACCAGGCACAGCCACGTATTAATTGGTGGACGGAATTGACCCCAACTGGGCCCCGAGTGTGGTACACACACTTCTCAAGTCGCTCGCTAGGATGGAGGAAAAACCTGAACAAATCCACAAGGGCCGTGATGAGGGTTCTCTCCCTCCTCTCTTCTCTCTCTCTAAAAGAGAAAAGGCCATAAGGTCTTCTACTGTGCACTTTCAGTGTTTTGAGATCTTGTACCTGTGGTGTCCTTGTAACGAGAGAGAGAGAGAGAGAGAGAGAGAGAGAGAGAGAGAGAGAGAGAGAGAGAGAGAGAGAGAGAGAGAGAGAGAGAGAGAGAGAGTGAGAGAGTGAGTGAGAGAGTCTCAACCAAATTTTACTTCGGTTGAGAGATGTTATTCCGGGAGAACGAGATAATTATTGGGGTAAAATGTTTATACATTCGTGAACCCGATTAGAGGAACAAACGAGAAAAAACGTTTAGCTAAATAAAAACTGTAATAACTGATGAAAGGATAAAATCGTCCTTAAAAATTAAGCACGCGAAAAGGAGAATAAAAAAGTTATCGTTCTGGATTTTTGGTAACGTGTAAGTGGGGAAGGGGAGGGGGGGGGGGGGGGGGGAGAGGAGGGGGGAGGGGGGGGGGGGGAATTAGAGCTCTGGAAAAAATGTGGAAACCGAGAAGAGGAAAAATCTCTCACCTGAAATTGAGTTGGTTTCCAGCACCACGATCAATAAAGGGTTAAACTCATCTCCCCTCGCAGCCCCGGGATCTTAAAAGCTGAAACTCTGCCGTGGCCTCCTTTATTGTAAAGTTAAAAGAGCGGGTGTGTGGGGTGCTGGCTGGATAACTTTCCACTCTGGAGTCGTGCACTTAATCAGCAATACAAATCAAAAACTAGACGAGGGACTCGAGCGATAGTGGAGAGCGGCTGCAAGCTTTTGGGCGGTGTTGAGGGGGTTGGGGGCTAACTGGTCTTTGGTTAGGGAGGATGGGTTAGGGGAGCCGGTCGGCCGAGCGGACAGCACGCTGGACTTGTGATCCTGTGGTCCTGGCTTCGATCCCAGGCGCCGGCGAGAAACAATGCCCAATGTTTCTTTCACCCTATGCCCCTGTTACCTAGCAGTAAAATAGGTACCTGGGTGTTAGTCAGCTGTCACGGGCTGCTTCCTGGGGGTGGAGGCCTGGTCGAGGACCGGGCCGCGGGGACACTAAAAAGCCCCGAAATCATCTCGAGATAACCTCAAGATGGGCTGTGAGGCAACTATTCTGCGTTGCATCTTGAAGAGCAGTAGCTGGTCTAGGAGGGATCGTCCTGGACCATTCTCAAGTCGATGAGAATGGTCCAGGACGGACCGAAACGTCGTCGTCCCTTCACTTTCTAGTGTGTGGTCTGGTCAACGTTGTTTACTTGTTCCCGAGGTCAGCCACAGACCAAACCCCACACACTAACAACTCGTCCTCTCAAAATAACGTGTGCGCGCTATGGCTATGACCGAAAACTGACGTAATTTGAAAATAAAAAAAATTAAAAATAAAATTGGGATGTTTTTTCCAAGGCGTAAGTTAATTTAAGGGGCCTCCGGTAGATTAGGAGGGCAGGAAATTTTCCTAAAGTTTCAAAACGTCTTGAAAAAACGTTAATACTAACTAGTTAGAAGGCTGTTGCGTTACGACGTTATGTAATGTTACGTTATCTTACGTTACGCTGTGTTATGTTATCTTACGTTAGTAGAGGACAACTAACGTACCAAAGCTGGAGAACCCAAACAGAAAACGGGACAGTACATCACTTGCGTGAGCCGATTTCATTTCAAATTACGTAAGTTTTTGACCATAGCGCGCATACAAGCGAGAAACTACATTATTTTGAGAGGACGGGTTGTGTGTGTGTGGGGGGGGGGGGGGGGGGTTGGTTTCTGGCTGACCTCGGGAGCTTGACGGGGAAACAAGTGACAGCAGTTGAAGATTGATTTGTGTTCAAGATTTAAATGCTCTTGTCTGCACTGAAACAATAGATAATATTGTACTTCTCGAAACACGGATAAATATAGAAAACGGATAATTGTTAACCGAATATCAAGTGAACGGGAGAGAGAAATTTCACACAGATTATTATGTATCGGTCGAGGAGGGGGAGTAGCGTGCATGTTAGAGAAAATTTGAAATGCAGCCTCAAAGAGGGAATCAGAACTGAGTAACATACACAAACTGGTTAGAATTGAACGAAAAATCTTATAATAGGAGTTATATACATGTCACACACAGAGATCACACTAACGTGATGCATCAAATGAACAAATCCACAAGGGCCGTGACGAGCATTCGAACCTGCGTCCGGAAGCATCCCAGACATTGCCTTAATCGACTGAGCTACGACAGGGTAAAAGGGTTGAAACAGAAGTTCTACTGAACCCTGTCGTAGCTCAGTCGATTAAGAACATAAGAACAAAGGCAACTGCAGAAGGCCTATTGGCCCATACGAGGCAGCTCCTCGTATGGGCTGTCCACCCAATCCCACTCATATACTTGTCCAACCCGCGCATGAAACAATGGAGGGACCCCACCTCCAGCACGTTACGCGGTAATTGGTTCCACAAATCAACAACCCTGTTACTGAACCAGTATTTACCCAAGTCTTTTTCTAAATCTAAACTTGTCCAACTTATACCCATATACATTGTATTCATTGTATACGTTGTATTCGCCAACTTTGCCCCTCCCATCATACAGTTATTCACACCAATGTTTCATGTTCATTTATGTATATTTACAACATATGTACTCACTATACACTGTCACACACTATATACATTTACCATCAACACATTCAGAACATCGCGTAGCAGCTGCCTCGTATGGGCCAATAGCAGCTGCCTCGTATGGGCCAATAGCAGCTGCCTCGTGTGGGCCAATAGCAGCTGCCTCGTATGGGCCAATAGCAGCTGCCCTGTATGGGCCAATAGCAGCTGCCCTGTATGGGCCAATAGCAGCTGCCCTGTATGGGCCAATAGCAGCTGCCCTGTATGGGCCAATAGCAGCTGCCTCGTATGGCAGTGTCTTGGATGTTCCCGGACGCAGGTTCGAATCCTCGTCACGGCCCTTGTGGATTTGTTCATTTGATGCATCACGCTATTGTGATCTCTGTGTGTAATGAAGTAAGGGCGAAGAGGGAGAATGGCCTATTGACATAGCTCGAGTGCATGGGGGAGTTGTGTAAAACCCTGGTTTGTGTCTCAGAGAGACTGCAGGATCCAGTAAGATCAGTAGAACTTCGGTTTCAACTCTTTTTTTTGACCATGTCGTAGCTCAGTCGATTAAGGCAGCGTCTGGGATGCTCTTGGACGTAGGTTCGAATCCTCGTCACGGCCCTTGTGGATTTGTTCAAATCTATTCATTGATTTTTTTTTTGGTTTTATATTCTTACTCCCAGATCCCTTTCGCAATCTCAATACCATCTAGCTCGTACATCATTACCTAGCATCTTAACTCTATTCTTACATTACCTAATAAGAAACAGAAGGTCTATTGGCCTAGATGAGGCACTTGTAATTAGGACAGCAGTAACAATAACAGTACAGCAGTTACAATAACAATCAGGACAGCAGTTACAATAACAATCAGGACAGCAGTTACAATAACAATCAGGACAGCAGTTACAATAACAATCAGGACAGCAGTTACAATAACAATCAGGACAGCAGTTACAATAACAATCAGGACAGCAGTTACAATAACAAGAGGTAGACAAAAAATGCAATATTTAGTAACATTCTTTATTATCTATCTACAGTACAACATGGTTTTAAAATGGAGAAGCCGTCAATAGTTTTGTGAGATTACCGAAGCTAAGATTTTTCAGCCTAGGTTTGCTTCCTAGTGTGTTTTATATATTGAGAATGGAATTCTTTTTTCTGCTGACAGTACCTCGTGAAGAGTAACTGGCTTTCTAATTTCTTCTTTAGATTGAGAAACTCTTCCTCGTTGACAGCCAAGGCCTTGCTCTTACATCTCTTCACCGGTGTCTTAGCATTCTCCCGTTGTTGGAATGCCTCTCTCAAGGCTCTCTTCATCCTGGGGCCGTCCTTCGACGGACTGGAGAAGCTATCCTTGCTGCCTTGAGTAATGGACTCTGTCACGTGGAACATTTCCCTGAAGGCTCTCTTTATCCCTCGGCCTGTAAAGGACTTTTTGGGTCGTTCGAAGTGAGGCTTTTCAAGAGACGAGACTTCACTGGGTAGACCGGCAGAGGTAGAACAGAGGTCTTCACTGGGACGGACAGCTGTTATAGGAGAGACGCGGAAGGTCGCACCAACACCTGCTCGAGATACGTCTTGGGCTGCACTGCCCACAGTAGCTACGGGAGACACCGTGTTGACGGACCAACTAGTAGATCTAGTACTCGACAGGTCGTGGCAGACCCAGTTAAGATCATCAACAAGCAGACTGTAATTAATACTGCTTTGAGAAGTGCGTCTTTGAGGTAACGATGCAGCTGGCGAGCGCCGTATCCCCTTAGCCAGGTGCCTCACTGGTGCCTCGCCTCCCACAGATATCAATGGTAATGTGTCGCTGGTACCCGAGACAACTATATCGCCATCACAGTTTAATTCCTTGTCAGCATCCGCCAAAATATGGTAATTTGTCACGGCCGGAGCTGGACGTTCTACAGGAGCAGCGACCACGACTTTCCTGCAGTGATGTAGGGCAGGTGAGGGCAAGACCGCATCGGAACGCGTTAGCGGGACATCGTCACACTTGAGAGAAAATCTTTTGAGAAGGACGGGGTTCGAATTTCCGTCCTGCGTAACTTCAGATGTGCGCCGACGGTTCACTGCTCCGAGAATACGTCTCACGCTGGACCTCCAAACAGCCAGCAGTCGGTCCACTTTCTGCTTGTCCATGGCTGGTATAAGTGAGGGTAAACAGTCGACAGTTACAAGACTCTTGCTTGGTTCACATATATATGACAGCTCGGCAGACAGCTGAATGAGGTGAGCATCTTGCTAACCGGATGTAGCATAACTGAGCACTGCGGTTTGATGTCTACTTATCAGCTCCTTATCGATACGAAAATCAGGGGGAGATAAACACAGAAAAAGACTCGCTATCACTTAGAGACGAACTGGGTGGGGTTTTAAAATGAATAGGGGATTGGCGGACGCAGTGTGATGCTGACGGGTGTAAGGTTTTGAGGCTAGGTAGTGGTGGGAGTTACGAGCTGGGTGGTGTTGAGATTGTGGAGTTGGATTGCGAGGGGGATTTGGAAGTTGTGATTAGTAGGAATTTAAAACCAAAAAAATCAATGCATAAATGTTAATAATAAGGCAAATAGGACACTAGGATTTATTTCTCGAAGCGTTAGAAATAAAACACCTTGGGCTATTCTTCAGCTATATCTTGCTCTTGTTATCATAAGAACATAAGAATGAATGTAACTGCAGAATGCCTATTGACCCATACGAGGCAACTCCTATTTATATGCACCCAATCTCATTCATATACATGTCTAACCTACTCTTGAAATAATCAAGGGATCCTACTTCTATTATGTTACGCAGTAATTGCTTCCACAAATCAACAACACTATTACCGAACCAATGTTTACCCAAATTTTTCCTAAATCTAAACTTTTCCAATTTATACCCATTGTTTCGTGTTCTGTCTTGTGTTGATACTTTTAATACCATATTAATATCCCCTTTGTTATGCCAATTCATTTCACACAGAAATCACAATAGCGTGAAACATCAAATGAGCAAATCCACAAGGGCCATGGCGAGGATTCGAACCTACGTCCGAGAGCATCTTTCGTGTTGATTTAGGGAAATCAACACGAAAGAAGACTCGCTATTACTTCAAGTTGATCTAAATAGGGTTTTAGAATGGTCAAAAGATTGGCAGATGCAGTTTAATGCTGATAAATGTAAAGTTTTGAGGCAGGGTAATGATAGTTAAGATACGAGCTAGATGGTGTTGAGATTACGAAAGGGATCTGGGAGTTATGATTAGTAAGAATTTAAAACAAAAGGATCAATGCATGAATGTTCGTAATAAGGCAAATAGGACACTGGGATTTATTAATCGCAGCGTTAGTAACAAGACACCTGGTGTGGTTCTTCAGCTATATCTTGCTCTGGTTAGGCCCCATTTAGATTATGCAGTTCAGATTTGGTCGCCGTACTATAGAATGGATATAAATTCACTTGAACGTGTTCAGCGTAGGATGACGAAGTTAATTCCCAAAATTAGAAGTCTTTCATATGAAGAAAGATTAACAAAGCTTAAGTTGCATTCACTGGAAAGGCGAAGAGTTAGGGGTGACATGATAGAGGTTTACAAGTGGATGAATGGACATAACAAAGGGGATATTAATAGGGTATTAAAAATATCAACACAAGACAGAACACGAAACAATGGGTATAAATTGGATATGTTTAGATTTAGGAAAGACTTGGGTAAATACTGGTTCAGTAACAGGGTTGTTGATTTAAGAACATAAGAACAAAGGCAACTGCAGAAGGCCTATTGGCCCATACGAGGCAGCTCCTATTTATATCCACCCAATCCCACTCATAAACATGTCCTACCAACGCTTGAAACAATCGAGGGACCCCACCTCCACCACGTTACGCGGCAATTGGTTCCACAAATCAACAACCCTGTTACTGAACCAGTATTTACCCAAGTCTTTCCTAAATCAAAGCTTATCCAATTTATCTAGTGTGTAGTCTGGTCAACATATTTCAACCACGCTATTGTGACTCATCGTCAGAAATTATTTCTGTAGCTATATGATCCGTTGCATTAGCGGAGCGTGATGTTATAAGCGGTTCTAATGAAGTACTACTTTCGCCTCTCATTAACACAGATGTGACAGTGTCACAACACTGTGACGAACGATGTGACAGTGTCACAACATCCTGACTTTTCAGCGGTGGGTGACGTCACTAGCTATGCAATGATGACTTAAGAGAAATATGAGTGATTGGGTGGTTATAGATATGAGCTGTCTTTTATGGGCCAATAGGCATTCTGCAGTTACCTTTGTTCTTATGTTCAGAAGAACAAAGGTAACTGCAGAAGGCCTATTGGCCCATACGAGGCAGCTTCAATTTATAACCACCTAATCCCACTCATATACATGCCCAACCCTCGCTTGAAACAATCTCACAGTACAGGGTCAACCAATTGAATGGGTCGACACCTATCAGTATCTAGGAATCATCATGGACACACATGAATTTTAATGCTGAGGTCACATACTTGAGTGAGCGAACTGCGGCCCGGACGGCAATCCTCAGGTCGCTAACCTCCCTCTCTGGAGGAGCCAATCTGCAAGTCCTTCGCACATACTATGTACAGGCAGTCAGATCAGTGATCGACTATGCCGCACCTGCACTCACAAATCTATCACACCAACAGTGGAAAAAGCTTTTAGTTGCCCAAAACAATGCTATGAGAGCTGCACTGGGAGCCCCCATGTGGACCAGGCTTGAAACTCTTAGACTGGAGACGGGTTTGCCCTCTCTACAAGAAATAATATCACAAAAGACAGCTACAATTATCAGTAAGATAATTATTTCTTCTGATCCAATCCCAGTACGGCAGGCCTTGGTGGTTGGACTAGGCCAAAACAATGGAAACTCTTGGGCTGCAAGAGCAGGAAAAGTCCTAAACAGACTATCAAGAATCATGCTTTTTAAATGTAGAGGTGACCAACCACACCCAAACTACACTTGTTCCCCACCGTGGGAAGATCCTACTTTCAAAATAGTAATAGAAAGTCTCGGAATGAAAAAGGCTGCCTATGATCCAACAATCCTAAGGCGCATAATAGAAGAGCAAATGTATAGCATAGCATAGCAGTAGCAGGAGCCACCCACATCTTCACAGACGGATCGGTGGACACAGAATATGAGAGTGCTGGTGCTGCTCTTTGCACGGCCAGCGTACAGGCATATTGGAGAACTAGTATCATCAACCCAAACTGAGCTGTTTGCCATACAACAGGCATTCGCGTATGTGATTGCACAAAACACTCAAAATGCAATCATACACACAGACTCGAAAGCTGCACTTCAAATACTAGGACAAAAACAGTGGAAAGATAACGTGGAAATAATTACCACCATTTTGTATCTTGGAGCAGTCGCTAAAGGCAAAGGACTCAACATAACTTTAAACTGGATCCCATCCCATGTTGGAATCCCATTAAATGAAAAAGCTGATGAAATTGCTAAATTGGCAACTCGTCATCCAGTGATACATAAAACAATTCAACCCAGCCTAGAGAACATTAAAAACATCATCACCAAAAAAACTCTCACACCTCAACAAAGCCTACCTGCACCAGAGAAAAGCTGAAGGTTCGCCATCTGCAACATGATATCTTCAGGCAACCATATTAGAAAGGTTAAATATCCCAAAGGAATCCACAGGGAAATAGCAGTTAGGTTATATGGACTACGTCTAGGTTACAGATGCAACTGGGAGATTGGTGAACCCCGACAGAGAGAGTGCATCTTCTGCCAAACTGTCACAGAGAAGTCATTACTTCACTATCTTCTGGAATGTGAAGCAACCAACGACCTTAGAAGAGCTTTAAGAGTTCCTGAATCTTGCATTGGCCTGAAGCCATCAACACAGCCACTCTCCTGGTCAACAAAGGTGTCCAGCAGCTGGACACCCTCATAAAGACTGTGAAGCAGTATCCTCCCCCGCGATAACAGCTTGATGGTTAAATGCAACCTCAGAATACTGGGGAAAAAAATATTTGTACCACTTACGGGCTATTCATGCCCGTGCCACCTCTTGGGTGGCTTAATCTTTATCAATCAATCAATCTTGAAACAATCCTGGGACCCCACCTCCACCTCGGAACTCGGTAATTGGTTCCACAAATCAACAACCCTGTTACCGAACCAGTATTTACCCAAGTCTTTCCTAAATCTGAACTTATCCAATTTATACCCATTGTTTCGTGTTGTCTTGTGTTGATACTTATTAATATCCACTTTATGTCCATTCATCCACTTGTAAACTCCTTTCCAGTGAATGCAATTTAAGCTTTGTTAATTTTTCTTTACATGACAGGTCTCTAATTTTGGGAATTAACTTCATCCTACGCTGGACACGTTCAAGTGAATTTATATCCATTCTATAGTACGGCGACCAAAACTGAACTGCATAATCTAAATGGGGCCTAACCAGAGCAAGATATAGCTAAAGAACCACACCAGGTGTCTTGTTACTAACGCTGCGATTAATAAATCCCAGTGTCCTATTTGCCTTATTACGAACATTCACGCATTGATCCTTTGATTTTAAATTCTTACTAATCATAACTCCCAGATGCCTTTGGCAATCCGACTTCGCAATCTCAACACCATCTAGCTCGTATCTTGTAACTCTATCATCATTACCTAGCCTCAAAACCTTACATTTGTAAGCATTAAACAGCATCTGCCAATCCTTTGACAATTTCAAAACCCTATTTAGATCGTCTTGAAGTGATAGCGAGTCTCTTTCCGTGTTTATTTCCCTCCCGATTTTTGTATCATCGGCAAATTTGCAAATATTGCTGCTCAAACCTGAAACTAAATCATTATATAATATAATTATATAGTAATATAATGATAGAGTAAGTTTCGTATGGGCAAAGAGGCCTTCTACAGTTTCCTAATTCTTATTTTTTGTTAACATTCCAATTCCATAAGTTTAATCCCCCCGCGCTGCTCGCGCATGGGGATAAGATGCTCACCTCACGCCCTGCCGTCTACATATATTCTGATCAAGAGATAAAGTGATCAGTGGTTTGACCTTAGTGACCTAACTCACACCAACCATGGACAGGCGCACTAGTGGTGGCTTCGAGCGGCTGCAAGCTGTTGGGAGGTCGAGCGTGAGACGTGTTCTCCAAGCTGTGACCAAGGACAAGGTGACACGTTCGGACACTGACTCCTCCTGCCATGACCCGTCGACTACCAGTTCTACCAGTTCGTCCTCCCATCTCCTGTCTCCTGTCGCCACGGCACAGGAGGCACCCGTATCTCCTGCAGACGTTAACGATTCGCCCGCGTCGCCTCGCCGGGAAACCGTGACAGCTGCTTCAACGCTTCGTGACGCGTCAGTCTTGAATAACAACAACAACAGGGCGGATACTGACGCAAAATGTACTGCCAAGGCATCAGTGAGGCACCTGGCTAAGGGAATACGTCGGTCGACAGCTGAATTATTTCCTCAAAGACGCACTTTTGTTCACTACAGACGGCTTGATGATGATCTAAACGACCAGCATACTACCGGATCTTCCTCTGTGGGCAGTGCAGCCCAAGACGTATCTCTTGCAAGTGTTGGTTTGTCCTTACAAGTTTCGCCCGTTACAGTTGTTCGTCCTAGTGAAGACCTCTGTTCTACCTCTGCCGGTCTACCCAGTGAAGTCTCGTCTCTTGAAAAGCCTCACTTCGAACGGGCCAAGAAGTCCTTTATAGGCCGAGGGATAAAGAGAGCCTTCAAAGAAATGCTCCACGTGACAGAGCCTGTTGCTCAAGGCAGCAAGGATAGTGTATCCAGTCCGTCTAAGGACGACTTAGTTCATCCTTCATCGTCTAGTGCGTCAAATGACGGCCCAGTCCCTCCTGTATTCCCTAGTCCGACTAAGGACGGCCCCAGGATGAAGAGACCCTTGAATGTATTCCAGCAACGGGAGAATTCGCGTCTCTCCAAGACATCAAAGCGTAGATGCAAGAGCAAGAGGCTGGCTGTCAGCGAGGAAGAGTTTCTCAGTCTCAAAAAGAAGTTAGAAAGCCAGTTAGTCTTTGCCAGATACTGTCAACAGAAAAAAGAATTTCATTCTGAATAAATAAAACTGGTTTGTTATGAACACTGGCCTAACTGATGCATATGACAGCGAACACAGGCCAGTGCCAGTCAGTCCAGCTATCAAAAATCAATAAAAAGAAACCAAAAAATCAATAAAAAAAAAAGGAAATTAAGTGGCCGTACACTTAATGACAGACTTAGAGAAGTGTTAAGTCTGCAGACACTAACAATGCTCCCTTCTGTCATGTGAGGGATTCTAATCATCCTATTGATTGGTCTAACTCCAAAATAATCTTTCCTGCCTCTACTCTACACAGACGCCGTCTTGTTGAATCGGCTCTAATACACAATGTACCCAACATGAACTTGAGTCCTGGCTTTGTTGCTGTGGACTCTTCCCTTTCACAGTATATACTCAAATGCTTTAATCTTTAATTTATTGCCTGTATGAACTTCATCACACACGTTACGGGCTATTCATGCCCGTGCCACCTCTTGGGTGGCTTAATCGTTATCAAGCTTTTCATCACACAGGCTCACCATAGCCCGTGCTTCTTGCCCCGCTCCTGTGCCAGGTAAGTTACGGGCTCACCATAGCCCGTGCTACTTGGAACTTGTTCCGAGTACCTGAATCTATAACAACAACTTCATCACAATCGACTTGAGAATGGTCCAGGACGGACCGAAACGTCGTCGTCCCTTCACCTTCTAGTGTGTGGTCTGGTCAACATTCTTCAGCCACGTTGTTGTGACTCATCGCCTGCAAAAAGAAACATCTGAATGAAAGTTGTTTCAGCTATTGAAACAGTTGTTGAAAGCCCATTCCTAAACCAACAAATGTTTCCGAAGGAGTTTCTCCATCTTATCTAGTACTCGAGCACCATTGTAAACAGATAAATAAAGTTGATTATACTAAACTTATTGTTTTGTCTTCCTTTTGTCATTATAACTGCTGTCCTGATTCCAAATGTGCGTCATTTCCGCCATTAGGCCTTCTGCTGTTTCCTTAGTTCATTTGTTCATCTACACAAATAAGAGATTTATGCTAAATACGAAAAAAATCAGCCGTAAAGTCCCGTCAGGAATCAAGACAACACTAAATGTACGACAAAATAATACAGGAAACTGCACAAGGCCTATTGGAATGTATTGAATTATTAGCCGATTTTTCCGTTGATTACCAGAATTAAACCTTTCCCTGACTCGGATATAAAGTGTCCTCTGTCTGATGTACAGGGCGCCAACAGTCATCCCAACCATGTCATCATTGAATGGTCACATTGTCTGCCACTCTGCCACTTCCCCCCCCCCACCACCACCACACCCATGTCTGCCACTCCCCCCACCACCATCACCACACCCATGTCTGCCACTCCCCACCCCCCAACCACCACCACCACCACCCATGTCATCACCAACCACACCTCATGGATGGTGGTCTGGTACACCAGGCTGTTGGTTGCCGCTGCATGCATCGATGTACAGGAGATGGGGGAGATCCCCCTCCCCCCCCCCATGCCCCGTCCTAACTCCCCTTGCACAATATTTCAGATTTTTTCCTGAAATAATACTGACACGGGTGAAATAAATTTGCTCTTTCGTTCTCGTTAATGATGAAATAAAATGATTTTTTTCTTACAATTGTTTTTCCTTCACTATGGTAGATAATATTGTTCATTTTGTATACTTTTTAGGGAAATAAGACAGACCGGGAAGGGGGAAGGGGGAGGAGGGGGGGGTTGTATGCATGACGTATTGATAGAGAGTTGATGAAGGGTTATGGCTTTCTTCTCCCTCTCTCTTTCTTCTCCCTCTCTTGCATCTTCCCTCTTTTCATTATCTTTCTCCTCTCTCCTTTTTATTTTTCTTCTTTCCCTCCCCGTCTTCTGCTATTATTCCTTTCTCCTCACTACTCTCTTCACTCTCCCCTCGCTCTCAATTCCAATTTCACTTTTCTTATATTCCCACAGTTGCTTCCTACATGGCTGTCCCACCACTTGGGCTGGACGGTAGAGCGACGGTCTGGCTTCATGCAGGTCGGCGTTCAATCCCCGACCGTCCAAGTGGTTGGGCACCATTCCTTCCCCCCCCCCCCGTCCCATCCCCAATCCTTATCCTGACCTCTTCCAAGTGCTATATAGTTGTAATGGCTTGGCGCTTTCCCTTCCCTGGCGAGGTGACTCAGTAGTGTTTCCTGGCGTGAGTCAGACGTGTTGACATTGGCTGCGCCCCGCATAGGTCACCAGGCTGCCTGCAGTTGCTCGTGTCCTTATCTTCTCAACAGTTTCATCCTCCTATATTTCTGAGTTTTCTTATGCCCGAGATTAATTTTGACCATTCTTCCCTTGACGCTTCCAGTATCTTGCGTCTTATGTACTTTTGATTTTTTTGTTTTGGTAGGGACGCGAGTCTTGATTTTCCTCGGCGTCACCCCTTTTATATGAAAGGAACCGTCGGAAATGCATCCAGTCTAATATTAGACTGTCGGGGTCTAATATGGGCAAGATACAGCTGAGATCATAAAACGGGGTTTACTTCTACAAGTTCTTGAAGTAATGAACAATATGCTCTGTACTTATTTTGATTTGTGGTGCATTTTTTGGGGTGTGGAAGGGGGGCTTAAGACCCCCCTACTAATTGTTTTGAGATTCAGAGTTAACAATTACAATGTTCAGAAAGTATTTTTTTTAAATGTTGTCCTTGCTAAGTTCTTCCGTCTTTCCTTGCCTCATCTTCTCGTTCCTAACGTTATGGGTTCTCGTACAACACTTGAGGGCCGTCCTCAGTGAAGTCTACACAAAATGAAATGTTTATATAGACGGTCTTGTCTTTAGTTGCTATTTTTTTCTCTACACAACGTGTAGGTCTATAAGGACACGTCATGCTGGTTGACGTGTCCCTATACGTGTCTATGTATCCCTATACGTGTCTATGTATCCCTATGACGTGTCCCTATACGTGCCTATGTATCCCTATGACGTGTCCCTATACGTGTCTATGTATCCCTATGACGTGTCCCTATACGTGCCTATGTATCCCTATGACGTGTCCCTATACGTGTCTATGTATCCCTATGACGTGTCCCTATACGTGCCTATGTATCCCTATGACGTGTCCCTATACGTGTCTATGTATCCCTATGACGTGTCCCTATACGTGTCTATGTATCCCTATGACGTGTCCCGTATACGACTTGTCATGCTGGTACGAGGCTACAGGTGGAGCATCAGTCTAGAGACCAGCTGTGTTTCTGATCTCTCTAAATTACACCAATAAAGGCTTATTTGTATAAATTAGTCTGTCGAACTGAAGATGGGGTAATGTCGATTGATTTTAACAAATATATATTTGAGAATATAAAGTTGTTGAAAATGAAAGAAATAGTGACGGAGGCTGGTGGTGGTCTTAGGTAAGGGAGCCAACATAATTGGTTTCATCAAGAGAGCTTTAGTTTCGATGGAAGAAAGTCGGTGCGTGAAGGCTTCACGGGCGAGTCTTAAACCGGGATACAAGTTCACTTACGGGCTCACCATAGCCGGTGCTGCTTGGAACTTTTGTTCCCAGTTTGGCTGACTCTTCCACAACAAGTAAGAGTTCCGGTTGTCTTGCTTGAGGGAGGCTCTTGGGGCACCCAGCGTCTGCTTGAACAGTACTTGATAAACACTATTTGCGGCCAGTAAATCCTCCCCGGCCAGGATACGAACCCATGACAAAGCGCTCGCGGAACGCCAGGCGAGTGTCTTACCACTACACCACGGAGACTATAAAGATTCCCACGTCAGGCTGCGAGCAGCTGCGACCGACAACCTGGTCGACCGGACCACAAACCAGGAAGCCTTTTTGGAGACCGGGCCGCGGGCACGTTGATCCCCAGAACCAACAACAGGTACCATACACGGAAGTAAATTATACCAAACTCGTACTCGTAATTGTGCTGAATATACTCATAAATGAATACTCATAAATGAGTATATTCGAGAGTATACTGAAATGAGAATAGGGGCTATTGAGTATCCGTGTTTAAGATGATTAAGGAGTACGGGAGTGTTTGAGGAGGTGGACAAGCCCAGCAAGGGGTACAGGGCACTACATCACCGGGTATTCGTGTTAGAGGTAACCAGGTACTTTTCTCGTACCAACGTCACCTTGCCACAGACGAATTGCCTTGTTCGGGTCAAATGGCCTCGTTATAATACCCCCCTCATCACCCAGCTCTTCTGTACCCTCTGACACAGCCTCTATCTCTTCCTCGCCCTCTACTCCCTTCCTCGCTGCTTTCTACAGGAGGAAGGGAGCCTCCTGCTTCCTCGCCGCCGCCTCTTTCTCTATCGTTCCTCGCCTCCTGCTGCCTCTCCCCTCTCTTCCTCGCCTCCTGCTGCCTCTCTCCCCTCTCTTCCTCGCCTCCTGCTGCCTCTCTCCCCTCTCTTCCTCGCCTCCCCCCCTCCCCCCCCCAGCGCAGGTCGACCACCACCGCGGGCTTGCCCAGTAGGCGAAGCCGAGGTAAAAGTTTTATATTGCATTATGGACCCCTCGTCTGGCCTAGTTATGTGGGAGAAATTGCCTTATTTAATCGTTATGGTTAAGGGGAGACGGTGGGCAGCCCACCCCAACCCACCTCCCCTCCCCTCCTAGTTAAGGGGAGACGGTGGGCAGCCCACCCCAACCCACCTCCCCTCCTAGTTAAGGGGAGACGGTGGGCAGCCCAACCCACCTCCCCTCCTAGTTAAGGGGAGACGGTGGGCAGCCCAACCCAACCCACCTCCCCTCCTAGTTAAGGGGAGACGGTGGGCAGCCCACCCCCAACCCACCTCCCCTCCTAGTTAAGGGGAGACGGTGGGCAGCCCGCCCCCAACCCACCTCTGCTCCATTACAGTAACACCCAGAAAATGAGTGATATTAGAAGGAATGTTTTTACTGGGAAAGAAAACAAATTTGAAGTTAACTTCCTTTGGATACCATGACATGTTGGCCTCTCAGCATAACACTGTTGACAGCTTGCAGAGACAGCCTCAAGTAACCAGTAGTAGGAATTAATATACGTATTTAATTAGTTGCAGGCGATGAATCACAACGTGGCTGAAGTATGTTGAACAGACCACACACTAGAAGTTGAAGGGACGACGACGTTTCGGTCCGTCCTGGACCATTCTCAAGTCGATTGTCTTGATTGTTGATTGTCACAATCGACTTGAGAATGGTCCAGGACGGACCGAAACGTCGTCGTTCCTTCAACTTCTAGTGTGTGGTCTGGTCAACATTTAATTAGTTTTGACACGGAGAATACTTGAACGAATATCTGATGGAAAATCTTACTAGTCTACAAAGTTGCAATAACCTAAAACCTGCAGCAATAAATATTATAATGAATACCGTTTAGTCATTTATATAAGGAATTAATATAGCAAGAACCCGGCATTGTGATGTTATAGTGGCCAGAATACGCCTGGGTATAGGGGTATCTGGCAGCCTTCTCAAAACCCAAATGAATACACCATGTGTTAACTATGTGAAAGAGAAAACATGCACTCTCTTGAACATTATATTTAGAATGTCCCGTATTGACTGACTGCCGTCCCTCTGGGTTGAAATATGCTGAACTGTAAATGTTGCATGAAAACTGGAACACTTGATGATATACTGGAGCACTTGATGATATACTGGAACACTTGATGATATACTGGAGCACTTGATGATATACTGGAGCACTTGATGATATACTGGAGCACTTGATGATATACTGGAGCACTTGATGATATACTGGAGCACTTGATGATATACTGGAGCACTTGATGATATACTGGAGCACTTGATGATATACTGGAGCACTTGATGATATACTGGAGCACTTGATGATATACTGGAGCACTTGAGGATATACTGGAACACTTGATGATATACTGGAACACTTGATGATATACTGGAACACTTGATGATATACTGGAACACTTGTTGATATACTGGAACACTTGATGATATACTGGAGCACTTGAGGATATACTGGAACACTTGTTGATATACTGGAACACTTGATGATATACTGGAACACTTGATGATATACTGGAACACTTGATGATATACTGGAACACTTGATGATATACTGGAACACTTGATGATATACTGGAACACTTGATGATATACTGGAGCACTTGAGGATATACTGGAACACTTGATGATATACTGGAGCACTTGATGATATACTGGAACACTTGTTGATATACTGGAACACTTGATGATATACTGGAGCACTTGAGGATATACTGGAACACTTGTTGATATACTGGAACACTTGTTGATATACTGGAACACTTGATGATATACTGGAACACTTGATGATATACTGGAGCACTTGATGATATACTGGAACACTTGATGATATACTGGAACACTTGATGATATACTGGAACACTTGATGATATACTGGAACACTTGATGATATACTGGAACACTTGATGATATACTGGAACACTTGATGATATACTGGTGTTGTACCCAACATTGACTATAATGCATCAGTTATGTGATTGATAGATTGATAAAGATTAAGCCACCCAAGAGGTGGCACGGGCATGAATAGCCCGTAAGTGGTACAATTTTTTTTTTCTCAGATCTAACTAAAACTTTAGCTTGTAAAAACCCCTTAACTCCCTCTGTGGTAAAGTGCTCAATAATACATTACTTTCCATAGTAATGGAAAGTAATGGTTCCATCTTACCCTGTTAAAGTATATACGTGTGTGTATTTGTACCCGCCTAGTTGTGCTTATCTAGTTGTGCTTGCGGGGGTCTGGCTGGCTCTTTGGTCCCGCCTCTCAACTGAAGCTAACTTTTTTTTTTTGTGTCCTCTTAATGTTCATTTTTTGTATAAAATCAAATGTGTAACTGTATAACCTTGCATAATAAAGTGTACACCATAAAAAAGGGGGTGGTAGGAGAAGTGAACACTTACGTATTCAGAGTTAAATGGCAAGTTTTTCCTTGAATGCTCTGTGTTTCCTTCTCTGAGGCTGTGGGTCCCTATAATTGCACCAGTGGTGGTACCCCCCTATATAATAAATAAAATATATAATATAATATATATAATATAATATATATAATATATATCACTGTTGGTCTCCCCTCAGTGACGTAAGCGTGTTAACGACTTGTTTGTTATCACGGGAGTGCAGTCGCTCGTTACCTAGGGGTTTAATTGGGTGGTTAGCGTGGAAATGACTGACTACCCCCCACCCTCTTCCAATTATCCTTACCTTCCCTTCCCTTCCCTCCCATCTTCCCTACTCCAATCCACCTCCCTTTCCTTTACCCTTTTCCATCTTGGCTGTCTATAGTCTTCCCTACTACCTCCCTCTCCCTCCCTTCCCATCCCTCCCCTCCCAGCCCTCTTCCCCCTCCCAGCCCTCTCCCCCTCCCTCCCCTCCCAGCCCTCTTCCCCCTCCCAGCCCTCTTCCCCCTCCCAGCCCTCTCCCCCTCCCTCCCCTCCCAGCCCTCTTCCCCCTCCCAGCCCTCTTCCCCCTCCCAGCCCTCTCCCCCTCCCTGCCTTCCTGGTTACCTTGTGATGGTTTCGGGGCTTAGCGACCCCGCGGCCCGCTTTTCGACCAGGTCTCTGTGTTGCTGGACTGGTCAACCAGGCTGTTGGACGCGGCTGCTCGCAGCCTGACGTACGACTCACAGCCTGGTTGATCAGGTATCCTTTTTTTATATATATTTTTATATTTTTTCCCCACAACAGACGTGGCCTGACATTTACAATGCTAACCAGCATATTTACATTTTCTTCTGTCCTCCATGGACAGGGTGAGAGATGTGTTAAACATATAGTTCAGTGATTTATTGAACAATCAACCACAGAAGGTGATTGTAGTGCTTTTAAAATGCTAATGTAAACTACATACATAAATACATACACATATGTACTTCTGCCCTACATAAACGTGTTCGATGTGTCTTTTTACATAGTGCCATTAAAGTGCATTTACAAACATGAAAGGCAATTCTGACTAGTTTCCATATATCCTGGATAGTAGTAATAGTAGTAGGCATCCATCAGTCTCAGGAGACTATGGAGTTGCGCTCTGGTTATCGGTCTGGAGTGGCCTCTCCAAGCCGCAGAGGCTGGGTAGCTTGATACGGAGAAGCTGTTATCTATGCAGCCATCACAGATTGAGGAAAGATGTACACGTCGTAAGTACTTGCGTAACTGCTTCGTGAATCTGGCCCCCAGACCTGCTGGCCGTCTGACGCTTGGGGGGGGGGGGGCCTCGCTGATTTCTTTCATGTAAATGTTTGTATGGGACCAAAATTATGGCGGTGTGCAAACAGCTGACTACTCCCTCCCCCGCCCGGGGAGTGGGGGGGGGGGTCGTTGTGGTAGACGGGCGGGGGCGGGGGGTGGGGGAGCTGTCGTTGTGGTACCCGGGCCGGGGTGGGGGGGAGCTGTCGTTGTGGTACCCGGGGGCGGGGGGGGGGGCTGTCGTCGTCGGCTCGTGCCGATAAAACGGGAAGCTCATTGGTCTCGTCCGTTAACGTCCCACTCAAAAGGTCGGTCGATTAGATACCCGCGGGCGCGACAGTCGTTTGGGAACAGTTTTCGTTCACCTGGTGGCCCCCTGTTCACCTGGTGGCCCCCTGTTCACCTGGTGGCCCCCTGTTCACCTGGTGGCCCCCTGTTCACCTGGTGGCCCCCCTGTTCACCTGGTGGCCCCCTGTTCACCTGGTGGCCCCCTGTTCACCTGGTGGCCCCCTGTTCACCTGGTGGCCCCCTGTTCACCTAACAGTAAATAGGCACCTTGGAGTTAGGCTCCTGTTGTGGGTTGCACTCAGGAGGTCAGCAGTGTGGCCAGAGGGACCTCTAATATCCTAAATAGGCTTCCTGTTCCCATCTGTGAGGATGGGAATGATTATGGTAGGGCCAGAGGGCCTCCAGTATAGAGGAAGAGTCGATGGTGGAGGAGTGTGGCGCCTCTCATTATGGTGGTTATCTTGAGGTTATCTTGAGATGATTTCGGGGCTGTAGTGTCTCCGCGGCCCGGTCCTCGACCAGGCCTCCACCCCCCAGGAAGCAGCCCGTGACAGCTGACTAACACCCAGGTACCTATTTTACTGCTAGGTAACAGGGTCACCATCTATCATCTCTTATTCCTGCCTTTGCTCGAATAATGTACAAGATTAAAGCTACTTATGTACATTGCTGAGTTCCCCAACTTTTAAAACAGAGTTTGATGGGGATAACTTGTAATGTTTGGCTGTGGTACTTTATTTGTGCCTGCAAGATTTCTGATTCAGTTTCTGCTCTTGAAATCCAGTGTAACTTCTCGGACCAACTCTGCAGCTTGTCAGGGGCTTCTTAGAGTAGTTTTATAATTTTATAGTTTTGATCTTCAGACGTCAATAATTTCGTTATCAGCAAAAATCGGCAGTAGTACCTTTTCCCCCGTAGTTAGGTTATTGATACTGACAAACATGTATGGGTCGTAAGGTAGATTCTTGATGGTGATTTCGCTTGTTATCCTTTTACAGTCAGAGTTCCTCACTGTAACTCTCAACCCCCCTCCCTGTAACTCTCAACCCCCCTCCCTGTAACTCTCAACCCCCCTCCCTGTAACTCTCAACCCCCCTCCCTGTAACTCTCAACCCCCCTCCCTGTAACTCTCAACCCCCCTCCCTGTAACTCTCAACCCCCCTCCCTGTAACTCTCAACCCCCCTCCCTGTAACTCTCAACCCCCCTCCCTGTAACTCTCAACCCCCCTCCCTGTAACTCTCAACCCCCCTCCCTGTAACTCTCAACCCCCCTCCCTGTAACTCTCAACCCCCCTCCCTGTAACTCTCAACCCCCCTCCCTGTAACTCTCACCCCCCCTCCCTGCAAGATACTCACCCCCCTCCCTGTAGCTCCAGGAGTGTGTGTGGTGAACACTCACCCATAACAAGCATTTGATCATTGACATCCCCAAAATACGCACTCTCCGCCACCCATGTGTCCTTGCTTATTTTTGTTAATGTATCGTAGATGGCCAGCAAGTTTACCACACACCCTTTCCTTCAATAAAGCCGTATTGGGGCTCCTTAACATTAGTAGAACATCTAAACAGGATGTTTAGATGTTATTATTTAGAGTATTTTGGTGGGGTTGGCTATCAGTGACCGTTGTTTATACTTGTCTGAACCTTGTATCATATTGCCGCCTCGGTTGATATCTTCCAGCTGCTGGGAACTTTCTCCTTGTTTGTGAGTAATTAATGATCAAAACTGGAGGTGTCCTGGTTGATACCTGGTTATCAACTTCCCTCAAGGAGTGCCGGACCAACCGGGCTATGGTGGGTATGTGGGCCTGCGGGCCGCTCCAAGCAACAGCCTGGTGGACCAAACTCTCACAAGTCAAGCCTGGCCTCGGGCCGGGCTTGGGGAGTAGAAGAACTCCCAGAACCCCATCAACCAGGTATCAACCAGCAACCCGTTCTCGCAAATTCGTAAAGTCAATATTGACTTATTAATTATGTGCATAGGTGACATACTTAACATAATAGATACCCTTAAAAAGATTCATAGAAAACACCGACCTTACCTAACCTACTTAGTATGTTAAGATAAGCATCTTATTGCTTCGTAATTACAATTATTACCTAACCTATAATAGGTATAGGTTAAGTAATAATTGTAATTACGAAGCAATAAGATGCTTATCTTAAGATACTAACAAGGTTAGGTAAGGTCGGTGTTTTCTATGAATCTTTTTAAGGGTATCTATTATGTTAAGTATGTCACCTATGCACATAATTAATAAGTCAATATTGACTTTACGAATTTGCGAGAACGGGTTGCTGGTTGATACCTGGTTGATGGGGTTCTGGGAGTTCTTCTACTCCCCAAGCCCGGCCCGAGGCCAGGCTTGACTTGTGAGAGTTTGGTCCACCAGGCTGTTGCTTGGAGCGGCCCGCAGGCCCACATACCCACCATAGCCCGGTTGGTCCGGCACTCCTTGAGGGAAACAATCTAGTTTCCTCTTGAAGATGTCCACGGTTGTTCCTGTAATATTTCTGATGCTCGCTGGTAGTCAGCATACACAGTGATACATTTTTTTTTTTGAGATATATACAAGAGTTGTTACATTCTTGTACAGCCACTAGTACGCGTAGCGTTTCGGGCAAGTCCTTAATCCTATGGTCCCTGGAATACGATCCCCTGCCGCGAAGAATCGTTTTTTCATCCAAGTACACATTTTACTGTTGCGTTAAACAGAGGCTACAGTTAAGGAATTGCGCCCAGTAAATCCTCCCCGGCCAGGATACGAACCATTGTCTGATCCAACACCTTCTGCTTCATCTAGTAATCCTATATCTCATTACCTCTGCTATTACTTAATATTTCAAAGTTTCTCGGTGTATCGCCTCCTCTTAGCACTGGGAGGTGTTTCGTGGATTATCCCGTGGAAGCTGGGATTTAGTTCTCACACAGTTCTGTGTCGTGTTTAGTGTGTGCTTTCCGTCTTTCATAGTTTAGTCACTGTTTTATTCATTGTCATTTTCTTATATTTTTAGGTTTCAATACAGTGTTTTAAGAACTGTTATTAATATTTGTCATGCTTGTGTATTCGTTCTTACCACTTTTGGGTGTGTTCTGGGAGAGACAGAAGAGTTAGGGGGGACATGATCACCACATTCAAAATTCTCAAAGGAATTGACAGGGTAGATAAAGACAGGCTATTTAACACAAGGGGCACACGCACTAGGGGACACAGGTGGAAACTGAGTGCCCAAATGAGTCACAGAGATATTAGAAAACTTTTTTAGTGTCAGTGGTTGACAAATGGAATGCATTAGGAAGTGATGTGGTGGAGGCTGACTCCATACACAGTTTCAAGTGTAGATATGATAGAGCCCAATAGGCTCAGGAACCTGTACACCAGTTGATTGACGGCTGAGAGGCGGAACCAAAGAGCCAGAGCTCAACCCCCGCAAGCACAAATAGGCGAGTACACGCACCCAAATTAAGAAAAAAACAAAAAGAAAAATGGTCTGACAAGAGAAGTTAGGAACAGATGAAGAAGGGATGAAAGGGAGAGAGAGAGAGTGAAGATTACGGACTGGAAAGATCAAAGAAGAGAGAGAGAGTAGTCTCTTTACTGTCGACGGGACGCACAGATAATGAGTGGGGAGAGAGGTGAGGGTGGAGAGGGCAGAGAGGGGGGAGAGGTGGAGAGGGCAGTGAGGGAGTAATGAAAGGGGTAGTGTTGTAGGGGTGGGGAAGGGAGTTCTATATTTCAAAAAGGAGTTCCAGACCAGTGCTATGTACTCTAGGACTGGTCCTGTGTAGTCACTGTATATTATCTTGAGTCCTTATCTACGATCATATGTGCCATTCTAAATTTGTTGACCAGTTACTCGTACGCTCCAGTCGTAAGGTCCAGGACCTGAGGGGACATTTTCACCATTGCTACACGTTCAGTATGCCTAGCCAAGCCTAGTCTAGCCTAGTCTAGCCAAGCCTAGCCTAGCCAAGCCTAGTCTAGCCAAGCCTAGCCAAGCCTAGCCTAGCCTAGCCAAGCCTAGTCTAGCCTAGCCAAGCCTAGGCAAAATGAGAGAGAAAGTTTTGTGTTACATATCTCATCGTAAAGTTATGTGACGTGTGGACCTGGGCGGCGTTCGCATCATATTATTTGGCTCAGGCTTGGGATCCTACTGGACGATGTTCCCTTGTTTGTTTGTTTGTTTGTTGCGTTGTAGTTATATCCACTCCAAAGCCTTTCTCTCTCTCTCAGAATCTCTCTCTCTCTCTCCCTTTCTCTTGCGGTGCCGAGTCCTCCTGGTCTGCTTTCTGCCTGTTCCATCTTCATTACCATGCATGTGTTTGGGTTGAACTCAAATTGCCATATGTCTGCGCACTCCAGTAGTCTTAAGGCCTTCCTGTAACTACCTGCAGTCCTTCTCGGGGTTAACGCTGCTCCTTAGCCTTAAGTCATCAAGGACAGGAAGAATTCTTGGGATTGCTTGGGATGGAACAGAGATTTTCGAGTAAGAGGTAATGGAGATGGAAAGAGATGACGGATGGGAACGGATTTCTAAATAGTGCAGGTGGTGATAGAAAGGAAAATTTGTGGTGGGAATTGAGATTACGGGCTATTCATGCCCGTGCCACCTCTTGGGTGGCTTAATCTTTATCAATCGGGAATTGAGAGAGAATTTGAAGGAGTTGAGGGTGGATGGAAACAATCATTGAGATGTACGCGCTTAATTGTGCTTGCAAGGGCGTTGGTCTTCGGCTAATGAGTTCCGCCTCTCAACTCTCAATCAGTTGGTGTACAGGTTCCTGTCTTGAGGACGGCAAGTGGACGACGAATGATGATCGTTAATCATCTCTTAAATGTCACTTTCGCAATCAATCTTTTTCGTCGCCCACCGAGACCTCAATCCTGCCTCTCGTTAACGTCTCGTAAACGGTATTGAAAGAGGTGTGAAGATGGTTACAACGTCTGGTCTGAGTTGAGGACAGTGCAGCCCTCGGATGTCTGGCTAAGGCTGAGAGGACCCGACTGTGTGTGTGTGTGTGTGTGTGTGTGTGTGTGTGTGTGTGTGAGATCGTTCACGTGTTTTGTTTAAGACATTGTTCAGACCTATTGAGACCTTGTTAATAACTCGTGCAAGGGGGGGGGATGGGACTATTACTCCCTCCCACACACACAACTCCCCCCCCCCCACCCCTTAAGGCTATGTCAGTCATGGATTCAGTTTTCATATGAAATAGATTTTAGAATATGGAAGATATATGAAAACATAATTTTACTCCACTGCCGTGTGTCAAAATTAACTCCACTGGTTAAAATAATTTAGTATTTCTGGGCGCTTAATTATCCTTAATTTCTGGATTAATTATCCTTAATTACCGTGTATGCTGCACCAGCCCTGCCATTGACAGGATTAGATGACCCGTCAGTGTAGATTTGATCTAGTTCATCTCCGGCTTCTTTATAAATTTCCTCGAGATACTTGTGCCTCATTTCTTGTGGTATAATGTTGGATTTTTTCATTGCCATTTCATTGATGATGATCTTGCATGAGTCATCCTCCCAGGGAGGTAACCTCTCTACAGGCAGGAGCTCACGGGCTTGCTCAAGCAGGTGAAGTTCTTCCAGGTAGCAGACTGATCTGTGATGCCATTTTTTTGCTTCTCCTGTTTCCCCCTGAAAGTAACACAGAGCTCAGTTTTTTCTTGGCAATATCATTGTAATGGGGATCTCTGGCTATCCTAATTGCAAGCTTAGCATTCAGCTCCTGAATTCTGCTTTTAACACTGGGGAGGGACAACTCTTCTTGAGATTTGACGTTTTGGCAGTTCTTGGAACTCCAAGAATAATTGTCATGGCTTCATTCTGAATGCTTTCGATCCTTTTCATATCGCTTTGGGAGTAGGTGCATAAAACTGGTGCGGCATAGTCTATGACGGAGCGCACATAGGCTGTGTACACCATTTTTAGCACGGCAATAGAGGTTCCATGTCCATTCCAGGTCATAGCTTTCAGTGCCCTGAGTCGACTTTTGCATGTTCCTATGAGTTGATTGAGCTCCTCTTTCTTCCCCTTGTTAGAGCCGATAGTGACGCCAAGGTACCGATAGTGGTCAACCCATTCAAGTGTGTTACACCATTAATTTGTAGTTCTTCATTTTCTCCGCTCTTGTGATGAGTGTAGACTTTTGTCTTGTTTGTGGAGAGAGTGAAACACAGCTCAATACATTTCCTTCCGAGGAAGGAAGGAACTATCAGGGGGAAAGTGCCAAGCCATTATTCCTTCCGAGGAGTTCAATAGACTTTAATTTTTCCCAAGGTGGGAGCTTGTATTAGGACATCATCTGAGGGTAGGGAGGAGGGAAAGGAGGGAGGTGAGTGAGGGATGGAGGGGGTTCACTGGGTGAGGGACGGGGTGAATGATTGAGGGAGAGAGGGATGGGGTAGTTGTTGGTGAAGGAACGGGAGGGGGTGAATCAGTGTGGACTAGGGAGGGAGGGAGGGTGGATGGGGGAGGGAGGGAGGGAGGGGCAGGGAGAGGTATTATCGGGTATCGATCAGCTGGGAGGCGGCGGTGCTTTTGTTTTGTTGGACGCCCTCACTGTAGTACTCCTCTCCCCCCCCTCTCTCCCCCTCTCTTTCCCCCCTCTCTTTCCCCTCTCTCTTTCCCCTCTCTCTTTCCCCCTCTCTCTTTCCCCTCTCTCTTTCCCCCCTCTCTTTCCCCCTCTCTTTCCCTTCTCTCTTTCCCCTCTCTCTCTCCCCTCTCTCTCTCCCCTCTCTCTCTCCCCTCTCTCCCCTCCCTCTCTCCCCTCTCTCTTTCCCCTCTCTCTCTGAGGGGATTGAGATCCCTCAATCTAGCAATGTAGAACAACATTGTGTCGAGGTACACGAAAATGAAGGCAATATTGAAGATCAAACTGCTAATAGGAGTAAGGAGAGAAACAATGAGAAGGACGAGAACACAAATGAGAGAGACGAAAGCAACAAGGAGAAAGATAAGGGCAATACCGAGAATGAATGTGGAAACGAGAAAGTTGGAACAAAACACACAGAGGTAGCCAAGTCGTGCACGGGTACAAACAATAAGAATACAGGCACAGATGAAAATATTTGCAGGTATTATGCAAAAGGACGGTGCAGATATGGGCCCAGAGGCACGGAATGCACATTCCAACCCGTTCTCGCAAATTTAATAAGTCAATATTGACTTATTAGTTGCGTGCATAGGTGACATACTAAACATAATAGTTTCCCTTGAAAAGCTTCATAGGAAACACCGACCTTACCTAACCTACTTAGAATGTTAAAATAAGCATCTTATAGCTTCGTAATTACAATTGTTACTTAACCAATTATAGGTATAGGTTACGTAATAATTGTAATTACGAAGCAATAAGATGCTTATCTTAACATACTAAGTAGGTTAGGTAAGGTCGGTGTTTTCTATGAAGCTTTTCAAGGGAAACTATTATGTTTAGTATGTCACCTATGCACATATTTAATAAGTCAATATTGACTTATTAAATTTGCGAGAACGGGATGCACATTCATGCACCCACGGAAAGGCAACAGTCGTTTTGCAACATTGTAGATATTTCCACCCTAAGTTATGCAAACTCTCAGTGAATGAGAGGAAATGCTATGATCTCCATTGCCCTGATTTCCACGTCAGAGGTAAACAGTGCTATTTAAGAAAGGAAGTCCAATATAATAGTCCTGAAATTTTTTTTAGAGGCAGGCAGAAACGGAGGGAGGAACAGACAGGCAGAAACGTGGCAAGAGTACGGATGGAGAGGGGGAAATGCCCAAGACTGGACTACGGTTCGTCATCAAGCCCACACATACTACACCCCCCAACTACACAGAAACTACCACACTCCACAGTACCAACTCCCAAACTGGACAAACCATTGCCACAACAACACACCCTGGGTCAGGGTAGAGAGGAGGGAGAACTACCAAAACCTTCCAGAAGTGACACACAGTATGGACAATCATTCATATTTGAAAACATTCAAGGTCTAAAGTCAAAGTCGGGAAATAAAGTTAAGTTCATAAATGGCCTTCTATTACACTGAAACTCAATATTTGGGGCATTCACGGAAACTCGTACGAAAGATTACATGGATAGTGAAATCTGGATTCCAAATTATAATTTATATAGATGTGATAGAGAAAATAGGTCAATTGGAGGCGTAGGTCTGTATATTAAAGAAGACCTGGTATGCACAGAGCTACTAAACTCAACTAATGAGGTGGTAGAGGTACTTGGAATTAAGGTAGAGAAAATAAACCTAATTATTATTCTAATATATAAACCGCCAGATACAACGGTTGAGGAATACACAGAGCAGATGCACAAAATAGAGAACATCCTTGATAATCTAGGGAACCCAGCTCCAGATATTATCTTCTTTGGAAATTTCAATTTACCGAGTCTAAGATGGAGAATGACAAACACAAATATCATAGCAGGGAATGACCCGGGAAATAACCGGGTCATTCCCGGGCTTGTGGTGACAGCCGGCTTGTTGCCTGGTGACCCTGGGGCTTGTGGTGACAGCTGGCTTGTTGCCTGGTGACCCTGGGGCTTGTGGTGACAGCCGGCTTGTTGCCTGGTGACCCTGGGGCTTGTGGTGACAGCCGGCTTGTTGCCTGGTGACCCTGGGGCTTGTGGTGACAGCTGGCTTGTTGCCTGGTGACCCCGGGGCTTGTGGTGACAGCTGGCTTGTTGCCTGGTGACCCCGGGGCTTGTGGTGACAGCTGGCTTGTTGCCTGGTGACCCCGGGGCTTGTGGTGACAGCTGGCTTGTTGCCTGGTGACCCCGGGGCTTGTGGTGACAGCTGGCTTGTTGCCTGGTGACCCCGGGGCTTGTGGTGACAGCTGGCTTGTTGCCTGGTGACCCCGGGGCTTGTGGTGACAGCTGGCTTGTTGCCTGGTGACCCCGGGGCTTGAAGGCAATTCCCGCCATGGAAGACCGGTGTTCGAGGGGGGGGGGGGGGGCGAGTGGCGTACAGGTTAAAAGGTCCTGTACAAGGTGGAGCCTTGTATAGCCCTAGGAGCGTCAGTCGCGTTACTAGAAGCGTCAGTAACAGCAGGCAGCAGCAGGCGAGGCAGCAGCAGCAGCAGGAGACGCAATAACAGGAGAGGCAGCAGCAGCAGCAGCAGCAGGAGAGGCAGCAGCAGCAGGGCTGGCTAGAGAGTCAACAGGACAGCCCGCGGCGAGACCATTAGTGGCTGTGCTTTTTTGGGGGGGTTGGGAGGTGGGGGGAGTAAAGAGGAAGGAGAGGCATAGGTGAAGGGAAGTATAGAAGTGGGAAATACAGTGAGAGGTATGACAGCAGGCGGGCTGTCCGCCTTGCTGACACCATGTGTGGGTGTTGGCAGGTTATGCTTGGTGTGAAGACATTCTTCAGGCGCTTCCCTTCCTCCTACCCTAATTGGGGGAGGGGTAGGTGGTGTGAGTGTCGTTAGGAGGGAGGGGGGGAGGTTGATTAGAGTTTTTTTGCCATTCCTTAAGGCTAAAGACAAATGAAGGAAGCAGGTTAAGGAGTGAGAAGGATGGGGAGGATAGAGGTGAACGGAAGGGATGGACGAGCACGAGGGAGAAAAACAGAAAAGGAACTAGGGAAGGGAACTATCAGGGGGAAAGCGCCAAGTCATTACGACTATATAGCACTTGGAAGGGGTCAGGATAAGGATTTGGGATGGGAAGGGGGGAAGGAATGGTGCCCGACCACTTGGACGGTCGGGGATTGAACGCCGACCTGCCTGAAGCGAGACCGTCGCTTTACCGTCCAGCCCAAGTGGAATTAAGGATGTGCTGTATTTTCTGAAATGTGTAAGTGTAATTAAGAACTCGAACCTGGGCCCCAAGATATTTCAAGTCTTCATGCTGTAACACCATAAAGGTATTCAGCTAATATTTCACATAGAACATGAGCACGTCATACATGATATTTGAGGCGCCAGGTTGTCTGACCTTAGCAATTAAAAAAAAATCACACCTAGAGTGTTAATGACCCCAAGTTGATCAGGGGTCATGTTGTGTGAATTGACATTGCTTCTGCTAAGCTGATAATTGCAAATAGTTGGTTGGTGTCATTCCATCAAACAAGCCGCTGTCCAGGCGTGGTAGATAGCTTCAGGCTATCTACTTAGTAGGTAGAGCTAACTCCAGGATCCCCCCATAAATACCCCATGGTACTGTACATTCGACAGCAGAGCATCAACAAAGAACAGGGCAGACAGAGCTGGACGATTGAACAACAGCCGAGACCAGCCTGTCGGCGGGACAGGGGAACACTCTGCCTGTCGACCCCCTCCACCCCCCCCCCTCTCCGTCCAACTTAGGCTCAGACACTTAGTGACTCGAACTGTAAGATGACAAACTTTGTGTTCCCAACTGAAGGTGTTGTGGGATTTGCAGGATCAGACAGCCGCAGTGGCCCTCAAGGTCTTGTGTGGCGACTCACATTGTATATTAATCTTAACATAGTGAACATTATGTTAAACTGCCAGAATTATGATACATATGGTAAATATAATTGATGAATTTATAGTTTAAATTGTCGTTAATTGTGTTCTCTAGACCTTGAATTTTCTGATATATTGCAAGCTAGAGTGTAGAGCACTCTGAGGTCACTGGCTTAGTGACATGCTTACTAGTGACTCAGTGACATGCTTAGTACATGCTTACAGCAGATACAGTTGGTACATGCTAAACTGTTGATAACAGCTTAGAGTACAGACAAGATCTATTCCTTGTCATGTATGTATCGAGTCAGAATGGATGGTGGCAGCTACTTTCTACTTCAGCCCTTTCTACCTTCTACTTCGACTTTCTACTCCTCTCCATGTTCTCAGTCTCCCTCCCTTCTACCTCTCTGCCTCCCTCACCCCAAACCCTCGCTTATTACCTCATTATTCATTTCCTTTTTTATTCGTTTCCTCTTACACGTTACAAGGCTGGCACTGGTCCCCAGGTGCCACGTGCATAGTGGCTCTGGCACGGCCAAGGCCACACACCGTAGTTACTGCGTATAACAACAACCTGAATGACCCTCTAAGGCCTGGGACTTTCGCCACCTGGGAGTAATAAGACCTGTGCTAGCCCCGCCCTCTTAACGTTACCATCAGCTTTATCTATAAACTAAGATGTCTATTTGTCCAAGGTTGATGGCTAGACATTTTGGGCTAGCCTCGGTAAACAGTATAAAATGACTGATGGATGGTAGGGGACTGTCATAGGATAGCAGAGATCGGCTCCAATGAGCTCTAGTGAGCTCCAGTGAGCTCTGAAATTGGCATGTTGTTGAAGAGTTGTTCAACAGGTGGTCATAATATTGCATGTTGTGATGGTGCTCTGTTGTTGGTGTATCCTGTGGAAAGGGGGTCTGACTTTGTGGTGCTTCGGTATCTTGTCTTTTAATTTATATTTATATGAAATTGTATAACAAAGATTACAATATCTTGCCGCCTACGGCTGGTCAGTTGACGGCGACTGGAGTGTGTTTAGGGTTAAGTTTCTGGCAGGAGTCTTGACAGAACTACACATGTCTTGAACATGTGTAAGAACATGTGTAATGGACATCTCTGAATTCTGAGAGTTTAACACATTGTTAAAGTGACGTTAAGGCTTGTGAATCGAGTTGAACACTTGGTCAGATCAACGCCAGCAGGTGGGTGACGGTGACGGGGCCAGCAGGTGGGTGACGGTGACGGGGCCAGCAGGTGGGTGACGGTGACGGGGCCAGCAGGTGGGTGACGGTGACGGGGCCAGCAGGTGGGTGACGGTGACGGGGCCAGCAGGTGGGTGACGGTGACGGACCAGCAGGTGGGTGACGGTGACGGGGCCAGCAGGTGGGTGACGGTGACGGGGCCAGCAGGTGGGTGACGGTGACGGGGCCAGCAGGTGGGTGACGGTGACGGGGCCAGCAGGTGGGTGACGGTGACGGGGCCAGCAGGTGGGTGACGGTGACGGGGCCAGCAGGTGGGTGACGGTGACGGGGCCAGCAGGTGGGTGACGGTGACGGGGCCAGCAGGTGGGTGACGGTGACGGGGCCAGCAGGTGGGTGACGGTGACGGGGCCAGCAGGTGGGTGACGGTGACGGGGCCAGCAGGTGGGTGACGGTGACGGGGCCAGCAGGTGGGTGACGGTGACGGGGCCAGCAGGTGGGTGACCGTGACGGGGCCAGCAGGTGGGTGACGGTGACGGGGCCAGCAGGTGGGTGACGGTGACGGGGCCAGCAGGTGGGTGACGGTGACGGGGCCAGCAGGTGGGTGACGGTGACGGGGCCAGCAGGTGGGTGACGGTGACGGGGCCAGCAGGTGGGTGACGGTGACGGACCAGCAGGTGGGTGACGGTGACGGACCAGCAGGTGGGTGACGGTGACGGACCAGCAGGTGGGTGGACACTGTCAAGATCTGCCACACGAGCTAGGCTAACCTCCCCCGCCTCCTGTACACAACACAGCGGAAAAAACAGTTAGATTCGATAGAAAAAAACTTCTCTCTTGACTAGCACAAGTGTGCCTAACCAGCTTAACCTGAGCTTAACTAGCTCCAATAATAAATGTCAGGTGTGTGTACTTGTGACGGGATAAAATATCCTGGACAAGCAACAAGTGTGTCCACCTGCACGGTGCTGGAGCCTCCACACACTACACACTCTCCTGGAGCCTCCACACTACACTGTCTCTCTCTCTATATATATATATATCTCCCGTGGGAGGAGAGACAGCGAGTGAGACACAGAAAATCTGGAGTGCCCAGTCGACCCGGGCACCACCGGGTATTCCACTTGGTGTATAAATATAAACAAGCATGTATAAATCCATTCTTATACATACATGCAGGCCATACACCCTCGCTTGTACACGCGCCCTCCTGTGAGCACTCCTCAAGGATTTGTCTTCCTTTTTCATGCATGCCTTCGCACGCCCTCTCACGCCCTCTTGTCTTGGCTGTTACGGCCCTCTCGGGTCGCAACTGGGTTCTTTCTCTGATGTTAGTAGAGTTTGGGTATCCGGCCCCAAGCTAGTAGTGGCTTTCAAGGGGTGTGCTCCGTAACGCAAGTAAATTAAAGGGGAAGGGAGACAAAGGCAAAAACTTAATAATATAATTATCACCATCACCATAAATAATATATAGATTATCACACGGGGGAGGTATAAACACTTATGTACAACGTGGTCTTCCTCTGAAGACTCTGGACGTTCACGGTGCTCAAGACGAGTGGTCCTGGTTCTCTTGTGGCCTCACGATGAATCCTTTGATTCCCTCGACGAGTCTACCCCGGCCACAGGCCAGCCAAACCACAGACCCACTGGGTGCACCGTCGTGGAGGCCGTCAACCACAAATCCAGCCTGTAGCTGGCAGGTTCCAATCAGCAACGCTGCGTAGGCCACTCCACGACCGATACTAGGGTTTCGAGCCCTAGGCAGGAGCCTCGTGTGATTCCACAGATCACTCTCCTCACCACAACACCCCAGTGGTTAGTCTCCTCCACTAGTCAGCCCCGGGTACGACAAATCCTCAACTGCCACGTCACAGGCAGGCTAACACAACAGTGTTCATCCGGGGGGGGGGGGGGTGACTGAACTTCTGCAGCTAATACTTGGAGACTCTTCGGCTGCCTTGGGTAGACTGATCCAATGTTCATTACAGCAGTCCCAGGTCGACTCTGTAATCAGACACGTCATCATTAATAGGGACACTCTAGGGCACCTCGCTTACAGGCTTAGACACAAACGCCCACCTATCCACTCCATAGATGGCGTTGCTGTCTAAGCTCCACCTCACCAGAGGTCAGCAGCGGCTGTGTTATGAGCTGATCAGGACGGGAAACTATCCCTTGTGGCCAGTATATCTCTTCCTCACTAGATGGCGTCGTCCATTTGGAGGGGGTTTCGGGAGCTGACCCACAGATGGCGTGGTCGTCACTGCTCCGGGCTCGGACGCTGGGCTCGGGTCCGTAACATTGACAAAAAGACAAAAACAAAAAAACACTTGTCTTTACTTATCATTACAAGATCAAATCAATCTAGTTTGTCAGAGAGATGCACTTGAGTGAGAGTGAGTGAGTGAGTGAGAGCGCTAATGTAGTTATAACTCGGCTACGGCAGAATAGACCTAATAACCTACTGAAACAGAGGTTGTACACCAGTGCGTGACTCATGTGCGTGAGGGCGTGAGCGCGTCACCGGTGCGTGTACACTCAGGCTGTCATGATACTTGTTAACAGGACCCCCGGGTGGGGGGGGGGGGTGCAGGTCAGCTGACGTTAAACACCCGTGATAACTTTGTTTGTTTTCTTTCACAAGTGAGTGGTCCCCTTGGTCCAGGTGTGTGTGTTGGGCCTTTACTGGAGGTAAGTTGACTCTTGATGTGCACTCACTGTCTGTCTGTCTCTGTTTCTGTCTGTCTCTTTGTCTCTCTCTTTCTCTCTCCCTCCCTCCCTCCCCTATATAATTGGCATGTAAGAGGGGAAGGAAGAGAAGTTTCAACCCCCCATCACACAACAGGAGAGGAGGGTCTTATCGCCTCACCTTGTATTAAGCGACTACTGGAGCGTTTGGGCCCTTGATCACGCCCTCCAGTCGTGGGTGGCCAGGGGGGGGGGCACGTGTGGGCAGGAGATGCCCCCAGGCCCGGGCACAGTGTTCCACCTCTCACAGCAGATCATCATCATCTCTACGATTCTTTCATCGAGAATTTAATGTTTCTTTAGTTTTCATTTTGGCCTCGACTTATCCCGCCTACCCCCTCACATTTCATCTCTCCTCCCCTCACACGCACTCCTCCCTTTACTCTTCTCTCTCTCTTCTCTGTTTCTCCTCCCCTCACTCTGCCTCCCCTCTCACTCCTGGTCTTTCTGGCTATGCAGCAACATTCCCAAGTTACCAAAGCCTTACAGCACCGCTCTTGTGCCAGGTAAGTCCACTACGGGCTCACCATAGCCCGTGCTGCTCTGAACTTACGTTTCAAGCAGCTGAATCTAACACAACCACCACCACCACCCAAGTTACATTTACTCACCAGGTGTCCCGGATACCATATACATTAGATTAGTATATGTTTCTGTAGCCGCTAAACCTACTCTACCGGAATTCGAGCCTCGTTGTGCAATAATTAATCCATTGTTCAGCTGCGGGGAAAAAAATAAAAATAGTGAAAAGAACGCTAATTGTAAACGCTCGTCCGGACCAGGAAACGCGATAAACAGTTCTTTACCTTCGCGGCATTAAAATTCGCGGACGTCAATTTTGTTTAAACTGTCGACGTGGTTACGAATAATATTGAGGAGGAGTAGGGGGGGTTATCTTGAGGTTATCTTGAGATGATTTCGGGGCTTTAGTGTCCCCGCGGCCCGGTCCTCGACCAGGCCTCCACCCCCAGGAAGCAGCCCGTGACAGCTGACTAACACCCAGGTACCTATTTTACTGCTAGGTAACAGGGGAATAGGGTGAAAAACTCTGCCCATTGTTTCTCGCCGGCGCCTGGGATCGAACCCAGGACCACAGGATCACAAGTCCAGCGTGCTGTCCGCTCGGCCGACCGGCTCCCTCAAATTACCGGGGGGTAATTTTGTGTGGAGGGAATTGTATTAGACCGTTATGCAGTTGTGAGCTCAAGCTGATTGTTGTGGGGGGGGGGGGGGGAGGGGGCGGTTCTTGCCCGCAAGATTAGTGACATCGATTTCCCGCCGGATGTGCGAGAAGTGCGGATTAAATATTCCGCGAAATCCGTTTATTGGGGGATTAATTCTGAACAGTGTTTTCTGATGTTTCTTAGCGGCGTGTTGGAGGGTTGAGCGAGGTGGTGTCTGGCCAGTAAGTAACGGTGGGGTTAACGCCCCCCCCCCCGAGTACACAGGGCCCCCCTGAGCACACAGGGCCCCCCTGAGTACAGGCCCCCCCCCCCCCCCTGAGTACTCTATCCGTCACTAATGCGCTCGTCTATGGATAGAGAAAGCTCTCAATCTGCTAACAGGAGTGGAGTCATTTACTCCTGTACCCACCTTTATAACCGCAAGCAAGCAACACCCTGGTGGCCACACAACACAGCATGCACCCCCGGACGACACAACCCACTGAGTTAGTGGTCATTATCCAGCTACTGAACACCATAAACAAAATGGTAGTAGTCATGTGACCCTAAAAGTTAATTGTAATATTCTACGGAATATGATTGTAAAGATTATGACTCGGGGGGGCCACGACTCGGGGGGCCACGACTCCTGTTCAGATCAGGAGAATCTCTAAAACTAGTCTCTCATCAGGATGGACTCGACAACAGATGATTAACTCCAGAGTACCAATTTAACTGCTAGTTGAACATACGTATCAGGTGAAAGGAAATGTGCCCAACCATCTCTCGCGCCCTGGGATCTACCCCAGAATCCTCGGTTGTGAGCCGACGACGTAGCCTACTGTGCTACAGGACCTTATTATGTAAATGCAGTACAGCTGATAAATAATGCGAATTATACTTTATAATATAATGTAAAAGTATACAGAGTGAAAATGTGTAGTGATGGCGGCGGCCCGCAGATGGGTCCAGCTTGGCCAATCTTCATAATTTTATTCTGGGACGTTTTTCTTTCCTCAGTAAGTTACTCGTTTATATTTATTTGACTTTTCCCGCAACTTGTCGCCTCACTTTTGTTTAGTTTCCCGCCATTTCCTGCCGCCCGTGTGTTGCCCTTCTGTGGGTCTCTATTACTTACCTTCGTCTTGTCATATTAAATGATCTAAATGGCAGTACTATTTTAGGATATTTTACATTTTATGAGGATAGAGTTGAAGATGCAATTTTCGTTGAAAGTTTTTATTTGAAGATTCGGAGAATTTGTTGCCGTCCGTCCCCCCCGCGCCCAAAATTGCCTCCGTTGTCGCTTCTGGCAACTCTGCTGTTTCATCACAGTTGTCAGCTATTGCCAGATGCGCAATGGTTTTGCCTCTAATATTTCACGAGTAGCATGAATTTCAGTCTTTTGCTCAACAGTGCAATGCGATTTATATCAACCATGCTTGATGATATATTATAATACTGCCTCCTACATTTAATATAAGAAAGAAATTGTCAATTGAAATGAGGACAAAATTGGCACCGTTGGATACCCTCATGTATATTATGATGTCATGTATTACGTCACTAATAATATGGTAGAGATTAATAATCGATGGATTTAATTGGCGTTGGTAGCGTCATGTACCCCAGTTGGGGGGGGGGGGTTATGTCTGATCAGTTACCTGCTGGATGCCTTCCTTTCTGTGGTGTTATTATATAGGAAAACACAGCGATAAGCATTTGACCGTGCTGCATGTCCTGCGCGCGCGTGTGCGCTCACTTAATTGTACTCGCCTATTTGTGCTTGCATGGATTGAGCTTTGACTCTTTGGTCCTGCCTCTCAAAGATGATATGACGATATTCAATGTACTTATGAACGCCATTGCAAATATTGATTTTCCGGAAGAACACAATAAGTGGGATATGCAGATGATGTCCTAATACAAGCTCCCACCTTGGGAAAAATTAAACAGTCCATTGAACTCCTCGGAAGGAAATGTATTGAGCTCGGTTTCACTCTCTTCACAATAAGACAAAAGTCTACACTCATCACAAGAGGGGAGAAAATGAAGAACTATAAATTAATGGTGTAACACTTGAATGGGTTGACCACTATCGGTACCTTGGCGTCACTATCGGCTCTAACAAGGGGAAGAAGAGGAGCTCAATCAACTCGTAGGAAAATGCAAAAGTCGACTCAGGGCACTGAAAGCTATGACCTGGAATGGTCATGGAGCCTCTATTGCCGTGCTAAAAATGATGTACACAGCCTATGTGCGCTCCGTCATAGACTATGCTGCACCAGTTTTATGCACCTACTCCCAAAGCGATATGAAAAGACTCGAAAGCATTCAGAATGAAGCCATGACAATCATTCTTGGAGTTCCAAGAACTGCCAAAACGTTTAATCTACGAGAGGAGTTGTCCCTTCCCAGTGTTAAAAGCAGAATTAAGGAGCTGAATGCTAAGCTTGCAATTAGGATAGCCAGAGATCCCCATTACAATGATATTGCTAAGAAAAAAACTGAGCTCTGTGCTACTTTCAGGGGGAAACAGGAGAAGCAAAAAATGGCATCACAGATCAGTCTGCTACCTGGAAGAACTTCACCTGCTTGAGCAAGCCCGTGAGCTCCTGCCTGTAGAGAGGTTACCTCCCTGGGAGGATGACTCATGCAAGATCATCATCAATGAAATGGCAATGAAAAAATCCTACATGATACCACAAGAAATGAGGCACAAGTATCTCGAGGAAATTTATAAAGAAGCCGGAGATGAACTAGATCAAATCTACACTGACGGGTCATCTAATCCTATCAATGGCAGGGCTGGTGCAGCATACACGGTAATCAAGGATAATACTTTCCAACGCAGAAATGAAGAAAAAGCGCGTATTGAGAACTATGCCTCTTCAACGCAAGCAGAGCTAACTGCCATTGTTATGGCGTTAAGGTTTCTTGAACGGAACACTAATGGTGCAGTGATTTGCACCGATTCCAAAGCAGCACTGCAAAGCCTAAGTAAAAATCGGGCAGAAAATCTTGCAATAGTCGCTGAAATTAAGAGAGCTGTGAGAGCACTTACCAATCAGGGAAGAGTCGTAAAGTTTCTGTGGATCCCCTCCCATGTTGGAATATGTGGGAATGAACGAGCAGATGTGCTGGCTGCTGGAGGCGCTGAAGGAGACCATATTGAATACTTCATACCAAGACTCTATTACAAATTAGAGGTATTGTCAGGCAACATCACCGTGACAAGGTAACTGAGGAAAGGAGGATAGAAGCACAAACCAGTGAATCTGTACGATGGTACAACATGGTTGCAGCTGGCAGTCCCAATCATTATGGCCGAAGAGGAGGACGACGACGAGGGAGAGAATCAGTAATAGCGAGAATCCGTCTTGGATACAAATATCCATGGAGATATGGAATGGAAACAACTGTTGATCAGCGAAGTTGCAGAATCTGTGGTGAGAGTGACGGACACCGCCTTGACCACTATCTACGTGAATGTGAACACCTGAGAGATATCAGAAATGTGTAGAATAATAAACCCCACATTGTTTGAGTTAGGAAAACACTATTTGTCAAATATTGATACTGTTCTTAAAAGATTTCCCCATTTTGCACCCGCAAGATAACGGTTGATAGATGTTAATCTTCTTGTTTGAGGAGCTGTTCACTTGAGACAGTTAAGCAAGTCCCAGCTGTGTCTGGGTACAAGTGACAGGATGAACAACCCAGCGGGTTTTCTTCCTATTGGGGAGTGTTGTACATGCTGCTATGGCGGTGTGTCCACTCACAAGATGAGTGGCGCTGCCCAATACTGTCACTATGGCGGTGTGTCCACTCACAAGATGAGTGGCGCTGCCCAATACTGTCACTATGGCGGTGTGTCCACTCACAAGATGAGTGGCGCTGCCCAATACTGTCACTATGGCGGTGTGTCCACTCACAAGATGAGTGGCGCTGCCCAATACTGTCACTATGGCGGTGTGTCCACTCACAAGATGAGTGGCGCTGCCCAATACTGTCACTATGGCGGTGTGTCCACTCACAGGATGAGTGGCGCTGCCCAATACTGTCACTATGGCAGTGTGTCCACTCACAAGATGAGTGGCGCTGCCCAATACTGTCACTATGGCGGTGTGTCCACTCACAAGATGAGTGGCGCTGCCCAATAAACTCGCCCCTCGGGGCAAAATAAAAAAAAAACCACAGGAGGGCCGGGGCACCAGTGTGGGAGTACTGACAACCACAGGAGGGCCGGGGCACCAGTGTGGGAGTACTAACAACCACAGGAGGGCCGGGGCACCAGTGTGGGAGTACTGACAACCACAGGAGGGTCGGGGCACCAGTGTGGGAGTACTGACAACCACAGGAGGGCCGGGGCACCAGTGTGGGAGTACTGACAACCACAGGAGGGCCGGGGCACCAGTGTGGGAGTACTGACAACCACAGGAGGGCCGGGGCACCAGTGTGGGAGTACTGACAACCACAGGAGGGCCGGGGCACCAGTGTGGGAGTACTGACAACCACAGGAGGACCGGGGCACCAGTGTGGGAGTACTGACAACCACAGGAGGGCCGGGGCACCAGTGTGGGAGTACTGACAACCACAGGAGGACCGGGGCACCAGTGTGGGAGTACTAACAACCACAGGAGGGCCGGGGCACCAGTGTGGGGGATACTGACAACCACAGGAGGGCCGGGGCACCAGTGTGGGAGTACTAACAACCACAGGAGGGCCGGGGCACCAGTGTGGGAGTACTGACAACCACAGGAGGGCCGGGGCACCAGTGTGGGGGTACTGACAACCACAGGAGGACCGGGGCACCAGTGTGGGGGTACTGACAACCACAGGAGGACCGGGGCACCAGTGTGGGAGTACTAACAACCACAGGAGGGCCGGGGCACCAGTGTGGGGGATACTGACAACCACAGGAGGGCCGGGGCACCAGTGTGGGAGTACTAACAACCACAGGAGGGCCGGGGCACCAGTGTGGGGCCGCCAGGTCTCCCGCCATTTTGTGGCGGCTGTGATCTCCGGCTCGCAGGTCCGCTGGCTCGTCCCGGAGACCCGCACAGGCACACTGCTGCCGGCGTAACACTGTTATCATCTTCCTCTACCTTCTCTCCCTCTTCCTTCCTTTCCTCCTCCTTCCCTTCCTCTTCCTCCTCCGTCTTCTTCGTTCTCCTTCTCTTCGTCCTCCTGCTGCTCCTCGTCCTCCGCCATCCTCGTCCTCCTTCCCCCTCCCCGCTCACAGAGCCAGAAACACCAGCATGGACTCTGTCTCCCATAATTTACAAACTTAGAAAATGTGTCGGTGTTTGCCACTGAGGTGTTTCCATGCCAGGACGGACTACGAGCACCCACTTCACGTGATGCGAAAAACAGCGCACAAGAGGAGACATGTTTGCAATATAAAAGATACTTGATCATACTCAGGGTAAGGAGGGAGGGGAAAAGACCGCACAGGTCGAGCATGTTGGAGTAACTTTACTTTAGATAGTGAAGACATGTGTTTAGTAAACATGGGGATGTCAATAAGGACTACGTAGAGGAGATACATCTTAGGGGTTGTATATGCAGTCATTAACAGCGCCACAACGAAGCCATCTTCGCTACATATTTATTAGAACTGCCCAGATTAGGTTCTTTGAGGCTTCACTCCTGCTCATATTCCCTTCGTGACACGTGATTGGTTACAAGAGTGACGCTTGCATTCCCTGTCGAAATCCTACTCTCCCGTTGGTTCCTTATCCCGTGACGTCATATGGTTAGTCAAAATCTTGCTGCCTATTAGTTCCCGGGTCTCGTGACGCCTCATACCTGGCGAGAATATCGACCCCTGGTTGGTTGGGGGATCCTTTACGTCACACTGCTGGCAGGCCTAGCGCGGCTTACTGGATTTTGGCGCGTGACGTCACACTTCTCAGGGATTCCGCCTGTCTTATTGGTTTTCATCGCGTGACGTCACACCCCTGAGGGATCCCGCGATCCTTATTGGTTCTCCTTGCATGACGTTACACACCTGCGGGGCTCTGCGCTCCTCATTGGATGCTTTCGCGTGACGTCACTAGCCGGGAGAGCTTGCTCTACCCCCTTTGCTTGGGTTCAGCTCACCTTTAAAGACACGCCCATTGTGCAATAAATAGAATTATCCTACCTTCAGTGTAGCTGTTGCACCAAATTGATATGCAACACCTGAGCAACGCAGTTTGACACACATGTGGCCTGTAGGACCTCTTGGCCTTTATTAGTAAACTGGCGCAGCTGTTGTCAACACTTAGGTCCAGATTTTTACATACCTGAGTACATAGAGTATGTACTCTACGAAATCTTACCAACCGTTGATTGTCTAATGACTCCGAACCACCAGTTTCTCCTCGTAGCATCTAAAGAAACTATTCAATTAGATTTTACAACCCCCCCCCACCCCCACCACCATCTACATTTATTGATTACAGGTTGATACCTGGTTGATGGGGTTCTGAGAGTTCTGCTCCCCAAGCCCGGCCCGAGGCCAGGCTTGACTTGTAAGAGTCTGGTCCACCAGGCTGTTGCTTGGAGCGGCCCCGCAGGCCCACATACCCACCACAGCCCGGTTGGTCCGGCACTCCTTGGAGAAAACAGTCTAGTTTCACTCTCTAGTTCAATCTCTTAGACTGAGCTGTCTATTTAACCCCACTGATCATATTAACTAAAAAACAGCATTGGCCAAGGCTCAGGCAGCACAAATGTGTCTATGCTGGCAAACTCCGCCACATGTGAAGCTCCTCTTGCACAGCATGATGACTAGCCGCTCTTAGAATGTACAGTACTCCACTTAATTTAACACAAAAGTCAAACATGCATAATTAGAGAGTTGTAGACCAAGCTTAAGCAGGGGTGTCCAGGCACTGACAACCTCCGTACGGAACCAACAGAGGCGTGTACACAATGGTTAGTTGTGTACACGCTTGTGGTTAGTACATGTGGTTAGTTGTGTACACGCTTGTGGTTAGTACATGTAGTTAGTTGTGTACACGCTTGTGGTTAGTACATGTGGTTAGTTGTGTACACGACTTGACGCAGGTAAGACAGCTGCGTCAAGTGAAGCGCATGTACTTCAACTGGGTAGTGTAAGGTAGAAAGACCCGCCTCTCAATGACGGACTCCCAGATGTAATAGAGAGATGTCCTGCTCCCGGACACAGCCCCAAAATGTAAGGGGAAATTGATCCTCACCTGGCCCTTAGAAGCCCCCGTCGGGGATGCATTCTGTCCTCAGACGGTTTCCCCAAATGTTAAGTCGACTGTGTCCTCCTAACCGGAACAGCGAGTCCTCCTTGAGGTTGCCTTCAGGTGCTTCCGGGGTTTATCGTCCCCGCGGCCCAGTCGTCGACCAACTCCATGGAGGACAGAAGAAAATGTATATATGCTGGTTAGCATTGTAAATGTGTGGCCACGTCTGTGGTAGAAAATAATAAAAAAAAAAGCCTCCTCGTTGCTGGACTGGTCAACCAGGCTGTTGGACGTGGCTGCTCGCAGCCGGATGTATGAGTCACAGCCTCGTTGATCAGGTATCCTTTGGAGGTCCCTTTGGGCTAGTTAGAAAGTGCAGACGTGATCTAGTATACTGAACTCCAGCCCCAAGGTCTCCAAGGCACGGAGCAGTAATACTTATTCTGTTTTCTGTACACTTTATAAGAGAATATATATACAAGGTCCTAACATTTATATAAAAAGCTTGACTGGAATTTGTCATTAAACTGCCGTAGGTTGGGTTGGCTGAGCTTGACTTGTCGCATTTGAATCATTGGAGTCGGAAGCTAAAACTTTGCGTCCTCTGTATGACTTTTTTCCTGCTGCTTATTCTTGTCACTTGACAGGGACCTCTAGATCAAGGGCCCCTGCCGTCCCTCTTAACTAGACGGCTGCCAAGGCGGCATGAGGCCCGGTGGCCGTCTTCTATTCCTTTGGTATCTCCCCTTTGTCTATTGAAGCGTTATAAACTGCTGACAGTGGATTTTTTTCTTTTTTAGGATCGATGTTGATATATGGGCATGTCCAGATGCTTTTGTTACACCCTGTTGTTCTTACTGTTTCTTTATGGGATGGGAGACAGGAGGCGAGGACAGCTGGGATGGGAAGAAAGGACAGAGTGGGGATGGGAGTCCTTACCACGGGTTGTTCATCGTTCACTAATTTAATAGGTATTTTTTCCTCTTCCCTCTTCCTAACCCCTTCCTACCCCCTTCCTCTTCTACGTAATTTGTGCGCCTTTCCTCTCTCTCCCCCCCCCCCACCTTTCCCTCCCACCTTTCCCTCCCACACTGAGTTAAAACCCGTATTAGTCTTTGAAGCAGCGGTGACAGTTGCCAGCCTCGCCCTCTCTCAGCGACCCTTAGGAGGGGAGGTGGAGGTGGAGGAGGGAGGGAGGGAATGAAAGAGGAGGTAGGGAGGGAATGAGGGAGGGAATGAAAGAGGAGGTAGGGAGGGAATGAAAGAGGAGGTAGGGAGGGAATGAAAGAGGAGGTAGGGAGGGAATGAGGGAGGGAATGAAAGAGGAGGTAGGGAGGGAATGAGGGAGGGAATGAAAGAGGAGGTAGGGAGGGAATGAAAGAGGAGGTAGGGAGGGAATGAAAGGAGGAGGTAGGGAGGGAATGAAAGAGGAGGTAGGGAGGGAATGAGGAAGGGAATGAGGAAGAAGGGATAGCAAGAGTGTTGAGTTGATGTCCTCCCCAACACACCAATCTACCCAATGATTATGACTTTGGACTGTCTAATGCAATTATTAGAAACATACAAATTAAAGAAATTAATTCAGATTGAGAAGAACTAAGAAATGCCCAGAGACCTGAAAGCTGCAGTATTAAAAGTTATGACAAGTTCTGTAATAATAGGTATTTGTATGGTCAGCACAGTAACCAGACCAGGCAATGTGATGTAGTCATTGTGGTAATTCGCCTTGGCTATAGACACATCTGGCAGGTTAGTGAGGCTGAGCCACTACCACAATATTCAGATTGTAAACTCTGTGACAAATCTTTAATGCATTCACTAGAATACTATATTGTTGAATGTGAAACCGTAAAGGACTTTAGACCTCCTGGCCTCTTGTACCACCAACTGTGTAACTATTTCATTGACTCAGGTGTTCTGGACGACATCCTAACAATTTATCCAAAATTTGCTTGTCCATTTTAAAGAATGAAGAACAGTTTTATTTATATTACTTCTAAGCTGCATCACTTATGAACCCATCCCTGCCCTTGTGTGGCAGTGCACAGTAGAAAGTTGTTTTCACATATCCATACATTAAAACATTGATTGTAACCATGATATATATGTGCTTCAGCCTACAGTTTAGACCTATTGTCTTGTGTATGACCCTCTGTCCTGCGTGACAGTGAATACCAGCATTATCCTCACTTTAATAAGACTTAATCGAAATCCTCAGATTAGGCAAAATTGTAATTAATTTTGTCAATAAAGATGTTAATAATAATAATAATCTATCCACCTCATTCAGGAGGTTTCTTGACGGGTCTTAGACTCTCCCCTCTCACCTCCCCCTTCACCTCCCGTATCACCTTCTCTCACCTCACCTCATCTCTCCTCCCCCTCTCACCTCACTTCTCCTCTCACTCTTTCTCACCACCACTAGCTTTCTGTTCCCCATCTGTCTCTTGTCTCACATCCTGCCCTCCCTCACCCATACCCTTGCTTCCTCCTCTTTTTTCTTGTTCTCTTCCTTTTTCCTTCTCCCTTCCCTTCCCTCCCCTTCCTTTCCCTTCCCTTCCCGTCTCTTGCTGGAGATTTCTTATTCTCATTTCACTTTTATTTTCATTGTTTCATTCCCTTCCCATTTAGATCATCCTTACATCCTTCGGCAATGGCCTGGCCTCGCCCCGGCCTCGCCCCGGCCTCGCCCCGGCCTCGCCCCGGCCTCGCCCCGGCCTCGCCCCTCCCTCGCCCAAGAAGGGTCCCAGGAAGGTGGTTTACACACACTTCTTCCGTTGGAAGCTGGCATCCAATCTGGAAGTTTGACGTTAGTTGCTGGAATGACCCCTGACCCCTGACCCCCGAGTATTTAATCGTCTCGGTTCATTCATGTGAACCCCCGGCTGAGGCCCAGAGTATGATCCTTGAGACTGTGAGTGCCATCGTGCAGCATGATGACTCTTAAGAGTGGGAGCTATATTTCTAAAGAAATGTATTACAATCATGGCAGCTCGGTATAATAGTGGCCACCTATCATGCCGGTGATCCTGCAGGCACTTGAAGTGGCAGACAGCGCCCCCCCCCCTCCCCACCCCCCCCGTAGCAAAATGGCAGACATCATTAATGGTCGCAGTAACATCATAAATTATTCAAGACTTTGAGAGGGGTGACCAACCTGGCTGTAGTGGATATGTGGGCCTGTGGGCCGCTCCAAGCAACAGCCTGTTAGACCAAGTTATCAAAACTCAAGAGACCCTCTCCAGGTATGCTCAGAGTGATTAAGAGTCAAACCTCCACCAGTTCCTTGAACACAATCACCTATGCAGCCAGGGGTCAGCGCGGGTCAAAGCCTGAAATACATCTAAAGTAGACATAATCGAGGAAAATATTGGTTAGAAAGCCGGGGTCCAAGAGCTAATGGCTCGATTCTGCAGATACAAATATTAAATACACACTGTGTATCACAGACACACTTAGGCAGACACTCAGACATGGACTTCACTGCTGAAGACACTCAACAAGAGTGGAGACCCGCCACTGCACCTGCCTGAGACGCCCCCCCCCTCCCCCCTACAGTGAAGGTGTGAGTGACGTCACTGAGAGCGACAAACAGGTGGAACAAGGGCAGGTATGACATCAACAACATGAGACATCAATTGTAATTTACAAGGTAGCTAAAGTGTTTAAGATAGATAATATTTATCATGAGGTAACGGCAGATATAACGGTGATAAGGACTGCGTGACAGCTGGACCAGAGGACACAGGTGGATGCTGTCAACACAGATGAGTCGGAGAGATGACGAGAGCATCATCTCCAGTTTAAGAGTCTCAAGTACAAACTTCTCTGGTATATTACAAGTCTGGGAGGAGAGCTGTCACGTAGGGAGCTGGTCGTCCGAATGGACAGCACGCTGGACTTGTGGTCCTGGGTTCGATCCCAGACGCCGGCGAGAAACATTGGGCAAAGTTTTTCACCCTATGCCCCTGTTACCTAGCAGTAAAATAGGTACCTGGGTGTTAGTCAGCTGTCACGGGCTGCTTCCTGGGGGTGGAAACCTGGTCGAGGACCGGGCCGCGGGGACACTAAAAAGCCCCGAAATCATCTCAAGAAGAAGATAACCTCTCGTAGGGACCAATAAACCTTCCACAGTTTGCTTCATCCTAAAGTTATCACAGAGACACCTTCAGTAAACACACTCAAATGGAAATGCGGCGTCAAACAGGATGGACGATCAGGCTGGCATCACCTGACCAGAAGATGGAAGGGCGGGGCTAGGGGGCTAGAGCTCGACCTGGTGAACACAACCAGGTGAGTGCCCCTGCTGACCACATAACATAACTGCTGACCAGAAGATGGAAGGGCGGGGCTAGGGGGCTAGAGCTCGACCTGGTGAACACAACCAGGTGAGTGCCCCTGCTGACCACATAACTCGCTCTCTGAACCACTCCCAATTTAACCATTAATGAGCTGCTTGTTAAATGTGACTCTTAAAAAGAATTACACATTAACGAAATAGACGAGTCATAACCCACACATTGTTGTTATTAGTAGTTAGTTAATGAGATATAAAGTTAATGGCGGCGTTGGGGGGGTGGGGCTGAGGCCTGGCCAGGGGGGGAGGTGGGCACGGGAGGGGGAGGAGGGGTAGGGGAGGGGAGGATACTGAGAGCATTTTCACCGTACAGACTTACAAAAAAGACTTACTGTCTTCTTTTTGGGGGGGTCCTGCCCCCCTTTCTTGTTTGGGGGGGAGGCCTGCGTCCTCGTGTGTGTGTGTGTGTGTGTGTGTGTGTGTGGGGGGGTGTCTGCCCCCCCTCGTGTGGGGGGGCCTGCCCTCCCTCTTGTGTGTGTGTCTAGGGGGGGGGGGGCTACCCTCCCTCTCGTGCGGAGCCTGCTGTCCCACCAAATCTCATTACCCCGCGGCTACAGCCACAAAGCTTGTTTCGCCAAAGAGAAAACAAAAGGAGGATGAAATGCGCCTCGACGTTGTTTCAAGTCGTCGCTTCAAACGTTCGCAAGACGTTTGCAGATCTCTCCCGCCCCTCCGTGGCCTAGGAACGTTTGGCACTCCTGCTTCAAATATTCCGATGCTGTTTTATCCCTCGATTTCAGGCTGTGTGCCATTTGCAGGCGATGAGTCACAATAACGTGGCTGAAGTATGTTGACCAGACCACACACTAGAAGGTGAAGGGACGACAACGTTTCGGTCCGTCCTGGACCATTCCCAATCGACTTGAGAATGGTCCAGGATGGACCGAAACGTCGTCGTCCCTTCACCTTCTTGTGTGTCATTTTTTCAAATGTTCAGACGTCGTATTAGTCTTCATCCCTCCAGTGATGGACTGAGAGTGGCTACAGACATATGTTTTCTAATATAATTGGCAATAATTCCTTCAGTTGAGAGCAGGACGCCTGTACTTAGTACTCGTGTATGGAGGTTCCTTCCTGGGTCTTGACCTCTGATGTTCCCCAGGATGCACTCCACAACAGTTGTGTAACTCCCGGGCACCTGTCTTACTGCTACGTGAACTACGGCCATCAGGAGAATGGGAACGTGCCCAAACCATTATACTCTCCCGCCTGGGGATCGAATCCGGGACCTCTCGATTGAGCGTCGAGAAAGTTGCCCACTGGTACAAGATGGCCAACAAGTCATGTTTAGGAAAGACCAAGTATCGTAAGTTTTTAAAACTAGAACAGTTAATGAAGGCACTTTCTCCTGTAAAGGGCAAGTGAAGACCTCAACATTTATTGTTGTATATATCCCAGATATTATGTTAAACATCTTGATTGAGCAATAATGGACCAAATTACATGTTGATCTTGATGAAACTGTCGACCACCACACCTGCTCGAGCTTCCCTGACAACTGTCTCACTGCAGTGTCTCAGAGACCAATGTAGACATTATGCAGGATTTTCTGACATAAACACTCTTCGAACTAAGTTTGGTTGTTTTCATTGAAATGCGAACGTTTGCGAGATGGCGACAAGCACAAATTTGCTAGAGCGCGAAATATAATTTTCTTCTGGCGCCAGGAGCCAGCCTCTGTTGCCAGGCTGGCAGACTCCTGCAGGACCTGAGGACAGCAGCCTCGGGTCCTCAGGCAGCCAGTCAAGCGACAACCCCAACTTGTGTACGAGTTCTGATTGGCCGCCTGGAATTGGATATCAAGTCTCTTTCTCATTCCTATTTGCTCTTCAGATTTGCGCCCCCCCCCTACCCCCCCCCCCTTTCCAATCCCGGCCCTCTGCTCTCCTAGTCCGGGATGGTCTCTAGATGAGCATGTAATGTGATGCCTGCCTGTCTGTGTCTGCTTGTCTGTCTGCGCCTCCCTGCCTGCCTGTCTGCGCCTCCCTGCCTGCCTGTCTGCGCCTCCCTGCCTGCCTGTCTGCGCCTCCCTGCCTGCCTGTCTGCGCCTCCCTGCCTGCGCCTGCATGCCCCGACATTATTAGGTCCAACTTGGATTACATAGTTCAGTTTTGGCCATGCTAATATAGGACGGACATAATTCCCAGGGAGAGCGGTCACGGCGATGACGCCCTCAGTTAATCCCGGGCATTAGCGACCTCTTCTGGTGAAGCCGGGTAAACAAACTTCGCCTTGGAGGAGGTGGTAAGGTGGTTGAGGTGTCACGACAGGCTACAACACGGGTGACTGTCAACTGTCTTAAGTCTCACGCGAAAACAGAAAGCAAAACAATGGGTTTAAAGGTAAAATAAAGATTTGTAAAGGAAAGAGGTAGTGATTTGTAAATAGGGTAGTGAGCCGGTCGGCCGAGCGGACAGCACGCTGGACTTGTGATCCTGTGGTCCTGGGTTCGATCCCAGGCGCCGGCGAGAAACAATGGGCAGAGTTTCTTTCACCCTATGCCCCTGTTACCTAGTGTTGGGATCGAACTGTTGACAAACCAACACATTTAATTAAGGTTTATTCTGAATGTTTATCCTAATGCTTCGTTGTACTACAACGGGGTACATGAATCTGAACAGGTGTCAGCCTCAGCCGGACCTGTTGTCAGGTGCGACACACTTTGTGCTGAGGTCTGACAAAGGACAAGAAAATAAGATGGTATAAAACTTCATCATGGATATATTGTGATATATCTCTAATCACCTTATATATATACATATATATATATATATATATATATATATATAGAGAGAGAGAGAGATACTACGACCATGCTACGGTCGTCTCTTGTCCGATTGATCTTCCCACTTATAAATCATCTACTTTCCTGCAATTTGTACCGCTATCAGGAAAATCAGCGCGTTACCTCCACGCCGACCTCTAAATCTCACAGCTGTTATCTTCCATAACTTTCAAGAGCGTCGACCATGCCTCGAGGTCCTCTTCCTTCGTGAGGGTGGAGCACACTAACAGTTGGGTCCGTTGGTCACACATCCAAACGCGACGACAGCCTGTTGACTCAATGGAGGGGAGTAGATGTCTGTCTCTCCACATGCTCCGGCCAGCACACGTTACCTCGCCCGGTGGTTCTGACTGGCTAACAGACATTCCCGCCACCGGACGAGCCATACCGTGCTGACCGTTAACGACCTCCATGGTTGTTAACCTCATTCTTCCTGTAATAATGAACGTATGACTTAAATAATCGTGCCTTTATGCGATGAAATAACACGAATACGATATACCGTAACACTAGCAGTAAAATAGGTACCTGGGTGTTAGTCAGCTGTCACGGGCTGCTTCCTGGGGGAGGAGGCCTGGTCGAGGACCGGGCCGCGAGTACACTAAAAGCCCCGAAATCATCTCAAGATAGTTGATTTATGGTACAATTTGGGAGTAATATAAGCCCGCGGAGGGGCTTCCAGTGTAGGCTGGGGAGTATATGCATTAATGAATATGACAGAACGGGTCTGACCCATGTAGTAGTGTCCCAGCGACTATAAGAAACATTGCAGGAACAGTGGACATCTTCCAAGAGAAAACTAGACTGTTTTCTGAAAAGAAGTTCCGGATCAGCCGGGCTGTGGTGGGTATGTGGGCCTGAGGGCCGCGCCAAGCAACAGCCTGGTGGACCAAACTCTCACAAGTCAAGCCTGGCCTCGGGCCGGGCTTGGGGAGTAGAACAACTCCCAGAACCCCATCAACCAGGTATCAACCAAGGTGAGATGACTGATCCTAGCACGAATCTGAATTTTTCTTAATGTCTTTCTTCCAACCGATGCTCAGACCAAGTCCATTTCATCCAGCGGTCAACCCCAAAGACGCATTCATCAATTTTAACGTGTTAGCTGTTTATTCATAACGGGAATTTTCTGAAACTGGGGTGGTGACTAGAAACTTTAAGCCAACATGTCAGGGAACCCACAAGGATGAGGGGAAACGATGAACCAGCGAGACTCGACTTAGTCTTCACTCTGAACGACTCTGACATAAGGGAAATTGGTTTCAAGGCCCCAGTAGGAATGAGCGACCACAGTGTACTGACGTTTGAGTATCTGATTGAAGAAGAGTTATTGAACTCGAGGAGGGATACTGAAAACAAAAGGCTGGCATTCCTAAAGGGAAACTATGAGGAGATAAGAAAATTCCTAACAGATATAACATGGAAAACAGAGCTCAGGGGAAAGACGGCCCAAGACATGATGGACTACATCACACAGAAGTGTAAGGAGGCAGCAGACAAGTTTGTCCCAGTCCAAAAGGAAAACAATGAAATGAAGATGAGAAACCCATGGTTTAATCAGAGATGTAAGCTAGCTAAGCAGCAAAGTAAAAGGGCATGGAGAAACTATAGGAATAACAGGACACTGGAGACCAGAGAAAGATACCAGAGTGCCAGGAATGAATGTCAGGATGAGAAGAGAGGCAGAAAGACAATACGAAAATGACATCGCAAGCAAGGCAAAGACTCAGCCTAAATTGCTGCATAGCCACATCAGGAGAAAAACAACAGTAAAGGAACAGGTAATGAAATTAAGGATAGGGGCGGACGGATTCACTACAAACAACAAGGAAGTGTGTGAGGAACTGAATCAGAAATTCCAGGTCTTCACTTTAGAGCAAGGAGAAGCTCCAGAAATAAGAGGGAGTAATTAACCATGATCCACTAGAAGAGTTTGAGATTACCAGCGGGGAAATAAGGAAGCTTTTACTAGAGTTGGATGTGACAAAGGCCATAGGCCCAGATGGAATCTCCCCATGGATACTAAAGTATTTTGTTTTAAATGTAGATATGATAGAGCCCAGTAGGCCCAGGAATCTGTACACCAGTTGATTGACAGTTGAGAGGCGGGACCAAAGAGCCAAAGCTCAACCTCCGCAAGCACACCTAGGTGAGTACACGTGCACGCACGCGCGCGCTCGAACAAACACGTGTGATGTTTTTTCCTCCCAAACAAGCCTCTCAAATTTGTCTCTCAAAAACCTTACCTTGAAAAAATATATCAAACTAATTCTGTAAGACTTTTGTAAGGCGAGGGAGTGACCTCGAAGAACTCGGTAGAACAGAACAAAGAACTTCCAGGAACAAAAGAATAGGAAAATAACATCTCTAAAAAAGTAGAGACCATGTTTATGTTGTCTGAATTATTATGTAGAGCTGTTGGAGGAGGGAGAGGGAGGGAGAGGGAGAGGGAGGGGGAGGGAGAGGGAGAGGGAGGGAGAGAAGGGAGAGGGAGAGGGAGGGAGAGAAGGGAGAGGGAGAGGAGGGAGTTTGGTTGGGAAAAACAGGGACTGAAGGGGGAAGACGAAGGGGGCAATGGAAATGGGAGAGAGGGAAGAAGAAACAGAACAGAGAAGTGGGTAGGGAACCAAAAAGAGTATAAGAGAAGGAAGAAGAAAATAGAAAAAGGGAAGGGAAGGGAATTATCAGGGGAAAGGGCCAAGCAATTACGACTATATAGCACTTGGAAGGGGTCGGGATAAGGATTTGGGATGGGGGGGGGGGGGGAAGGAGGAATGATGCCCAACGACTTGGACTTTCGGGGATTGAACGCCGACCTGCATGAAGCGAGGTGAAGAGTTCCCAAAGTGTTTGTCGAGTGTATGTGCGGTATTCGGCTACCGGGGGGGGGGGGCGTCTTTGGGGCCCACCAGCTGTGGGGTGGGTCTTAACTGGGACCCACCAGCTGTGGGGTGGGTCTTAACTGGGACCCACCAGTTGTGAAGAACTCTTCTCTGATGTCTCTTCTCAAGAAGGTCTCTTCTTGACGTAATTTTTCATCACGGGAGCCTTAATTATTGAACGTTCTTCCACGCCACGGTGGGTCGGTGGGTGGAGAGAGTAAGGGAGTGACGGAATGGGGGAGAAGGCTAGAGGGAGGGAGGGTTAGAGGGACGGACGTAAGGGGAAAAGAGAGAGAGAGGGAAGGTGTGCCGTCCCATCGCGCCGCTCACCCATGTTCAGATGCTGTAAATGATTTGATTGGTATTGATTAACGCGTGTTGCGTTGTGTTCCCTGTGATGGGAAGACGGAGGGAGAGGGAGGGGAGGAGAGGGGGGGGGGAGGAGAGGGTGAAGGGAAAGGGGAGAAGGAATGTGTGTAAGAAAGCAGGGAATAAAGAATAAAGGGAAGGGGAAGGTGAAGAGTGGTTGAGGTAAAGGGAGGAAGTAAGAGCCGGGGTTAAGTTTTAACGAAGTCTTTGTTGCCTCTCGTTAACCTCCTCCTGGACCGCTCGGCTTCTCGACCCGCCCGCCGCCCTGGCCTGCTCGGCCTCCTGGCCTGCTCGGCCTCCTGGACCGCTCGGCCTCCTGGACCGCTCGGCCTCCTGGACCGCTCGGCCTCTGGACTGCTCGGCCTCTCGACCCGCCGCCCTGGACCGCTCGGCCTCTGGACCCGCCGCCCCGGACGATGTAGACCACAAAGGGCCATAATTTATACAGACCCGACTAAGGAAGCCACCGAGAAGAGCACGGTGTTCCCAGAAGGGAAAACTTGAATCTTGCCAACATTTGCTTTACTATGCAGTCCCGCTACTCAAAACAATGTTAAACCGGTTAAGATTGAGTTTTGAAGATTAAGCCACCTGAGAGGCGGCACGGGCATGAATAGCCCGCAAGTGGCAGATTTTTTGGAGTGAATGTGATCTTTGGTCGTGAAAGGATATACTGTGTGGTGAGCTCGCACTTAAACTGTTAGTCCTTACCCTGTGGCTGGTATCGCGGGGGAGGATAGTGCTTGAGTGTTTATGAGGGTCTCCAGCTGCTGGACACCTTTTATGACCAGGAGAGTGGCAGTGTTGATGGCTTCAGGCCACTGCAAGATTCAGGCACTCTTAAAGCTGCTCTAAGGTCGTTGGTTGCTTCACATTCCAGAAGATAGTGAAGTAGCGGCTTGTCTGTGACAGTTTGGCAGAAGATGCACTCTCTCTGTCGGGGTTCACCAATCTCCCAGTTACATCTGTAACCTAGACGTAGGCTATATAACCGAACTGCTATTTCCCTGTGGATTCCTTTTGGGATATTTAACCTAACTTGGTGGGCTGAAGATACCATGTTGCAGATGGCGAACCTTCAGCTATTCTCTGGTGTAGGTAGGCTTTGTTGAGATGTGAGAGTTTTTTGGTGATGTGTTTTATGTTCTCTAGGCTGGGTTGAATTGTTTTGTGGATCACTGGATGACGCGTTGCCAATTTAGCAATTTCACCAGTTTTCTCATTTAATGGGATTCCAACATGGGATGGGATCCAGTTTAGGGTTATGTTGAGTCCTTTGCCTTTAGCGACTGCTCCAAGATACAAAATGGTGGTAATTATTTCCACGTTATCTTTCCACTGTTTTTGTCCTAGTATTTGAAGTGCAGCTTTTGAGTCTGTGTGTATGATTGTATTTTGAGTGTTTTGTGCAATCACATATGCGAATGCCTGTTGTATGGCAAACAGCTCAGTTTGGGTTGATGATACTAGTCCTCCCAGTCTCCAATATGCCTGTACGCTGGTCGTGCAAAGAGCAGCACCAGCACTCTCATATTCTGTGTCCACCGATCCGTCTGTGAAGATGTGGGTGGCTCCTGCTACTGCTATGCTATACATTTGCTCTTCTATTATGCGCCTTAGGATTGTCGGATCATGGGCAGCCTTTTTCATTGGGAGACTTTCTATTACTATTTTGAAAGTAGGATCTTCCCACGGTGCGGAACAAGTGTAGTTTGGGTGTAGTTGGTCACCTCTTCTATTAAGAATCGTGTTTTTTAATTGTTGTCTGTTTAGGACTTTTCCGCTCTGGCAACCCAAGAGTTTTTCGTTGTTTTGGCCAAGTCCAACCACCAAGTCCTGCCGTACTGGGACTGGATCATAGGAAACAATTATCTTACTGATAATCTTAGCTGTTGTTTGAGATATTCTTTCTTGTAGAGAGGGCAAACCCGTTTCCAGTCTTAGTTTCCAGTCTGATCCATATAGGAGCTCCCAGGGCAGCTCTCGTAGCATTGTTTGGTGCTACTCCAAGCTTTTTCCACAAGACTTTCACAGCCACCAAACCGCTCAAACAAAGATCATTTGTTATTTACTGCATATTCCATTCACCTGACAACTCTTCCACCACGCCCCTCTCACCCTACCACCACGCCCCCCTCACCCTTCCACCACGCCCCCCTCACCCTTCCAGCACGCCCCCCTCACCCTTCCAGCACGCCCCCCTCACCCTTCCACCACGCCCCCCTCACCCTTCCACCACGCCCCCCTCACCCTTCCACCACGCCCCCCTCACCCTTCCACCACGCCCCCCCCCCCCTTCACCCTTCCAACACGCCCCCCTACCCCACAACACACACCTGCAGATAACAAGGTAATATGTCTGGTGTGCACGAGCGCCCGCCAGGTGTGGGAGCCACATGCATATTTAATCAGAAGAAAAATCCTTCCCATCAGTCCGTCATGTTGAATGTGTGTGCCTGGGATGGGCCGCGGGAGAGGGGGCTCGGGAAGCAGGGAAGGGGGCAGAGGGGAGGGAATGGAAGATGGAACGGGCGAAGGGGGATGCCGGGTTAAGGAAAGAAGAGGAAAGGAGAGGGGGAAGCAACAGGAAGGTGGTGTACGTATAGAAGACAAGAATCCAAACGGGAACATGAGTGTCGGGAGCTCTGTGACTTGTGCCGAAGGAAGGCCAACAGGAATATGACCAACAGGAGCCTCCACACACTCACTGGCTTACTGTTCAACAGCGCCACAACACTGGCATTAGAGGCTCGTCAACGGCATTGAGCCAAATGGGATAACTAGCTTGGGAAACAGGTGCGATAGATGCTGGGAGGGTTGGGGGGGGGGGGGTTAAAGGGAGCTGGATCACTATTGGCACCGCCCAGCATTGGTTATTACCCCACTCCCTTTAATGTGTACACCGCCGACGGTCCTCCGCCAGGTTGGGTCGGGAGGAAGCGGCGACGACTGCCACACGTGGACGTCGAAGTTCAATTAATCTGAACTCCAGAAAATTCGAAGCCAATACCAACAAAATCAAAGTGGCAATGGGATTCATAAACCAATTAGGAAGATACACAATAGCAAACAAGAGGTTCGAACAGTGTACTCGCCTAGTTGTGCTTGCGGGGGTTGAGCTCTGGCTCTTTGGTCCCGCCTCTCAACCGTCAATCAACTGGTGTACAGATTCCTGAGCCTACTGGGCTCTATCATATCTACACTTGAAACTGTGTATGGAGTCAGCCTCCACCACATCACTTCCTGCCAGAGTCCAGTGCGATACAGTAGTGTAGGCCACACCTGCAACAACAACAACTACAGTCATGAAGAGAAATACAACCCCTACAGACTGTGCAACACTAAATCACTACATAACGACATAGTTAACACTTTCAAAATGGTGGAAACATTGGCAAATGCAATTTAATCAACTGATATTTGGCAACAATAATACGTCCCAGATATCAGGAGGACAAATTATGAAGTACAAATGCAAAAAAAAAGTAATTAGAAGGGATCTCAAGCCATATATATATATGTACTGGCCATGAGACATACGATAGTGGGATGTATTTCTCGAAATACTGGCAAGGAGATGTCTAATGCCTTCAGTTATACCTTGCCCTTGTCAGGTATCATTGAGGGTACGTAGTGTAGCGAGTCTGTGCACTATAGCATGGTAACTCAGTCACTTGAGCACATACAGAGAAGAATCTCGGGTAATCCCTCGTCCATGAGACCGTTTGTATGAGGTGGTTAAGTAACCTAACTTTACATCCTCCACAAAGACGAGGGCAACGACGCGGCATTATTGAAGTGCATGATGAATAAGTAGAATAAATGCCATGTAAATATAGTTTTCAAATATATCGACACAAGTGGAAAACAAGTCACGAGTTTGACTCATCGGCGGCATCTATAGTCGGGGAAATTACTATGAATCACGGCGTTTGTGGATAGTGACTCCCTCGGCCTGGTCCTCTGCCTGTACCCAGACCCCTCGGCCTGGTCCTCTGCCTGTACCCAGACCCCTCGGCCTGGTCCTCTGCCTGTACCCAGACCCCTCGGCCTGGTCCTCTGCCTGTACCCAGACCCCTCGGCCTGGTCCTCTGCCTGTACCCAGACCCCTCGGCCTGGTCCTCTGCCTGTACCCAGACCCCTCGGCCTGGTCCTCTGCCTGTACCCAGACCCCTCGGCCTGGTCCTCTGCCTGTACCCAGACCCCTCGGCCTGGTCCTCTGCCTGTACCCAGACCCCTCGGCCTGGTCCTCTGCCTGTATCCAGACCCCTCGGCCTGGTCCTCTGCCTGTACCCAGACCCCTCGGCCTGGTCCTCTGCCTGTACCCAGACCCCTCGGCCTGGTCCTCTGCCTGTACCCAGACCCCTCGGCCTGGTCCTCTGCCTGTACCCAGACCCCTCGGCCTGGTCCTCTGCCTGTACCCAGACCCCTCGGCCTGGTCCTCTGCCTGTACCCAGACCCCTCGACCTGGTCCTCTGCCTGTACCCAGACCCCTCGACCTGGTCCTCTGCCTGTACCCAGACCCCTCGGCCTGGTCCTCTGCCTGTACCCAGACCCCTCGGCCTGGTCCTCTGCCTGTACCCAGACCCCTCGGCCTGGTCCTCTGCCTGTACCCAGACCCCTCGGCCTGGTCCTCTGCCTGTACCCAGACCCCTCGGCCTGGTCCTCTGCCTGTACCCAGACCCCTCGGCCTGGTCCTCTGCCTGTACCCAGACCCCTCGGCCTGGTCCTCTGCCTTTACCCAGACCCCTCGGCCTGGTCCTCTGCCTGTACCCAGACCCCTCGGCCTGGTCCTCTGCCTTTACCCAGACCCCTCGGCCTGGTCCTCTGCCTGTACCCAGACCCCTCGGCCTGGTCCTCTGCCTGTACCCAGACCCCTCGGCCTGGTCCTCTGCCTGTACCCAGACCCCTCGGCCTGGTCCTCTGCCTGTACCCAGACCCCTCGGCCTGGTCCTCTGCCTGTACCCAGACCCCTCGGCCTGGTCCTCTGCCTGTATCCAGACCCCCCCCCCGACGCCTGTATCCAGACCCCCCGACGCCTGTATCCAGACCCCCCGACGCCTGTATCCAGACCCCCCGACGCCTGTATCCAGACCCCCCCGACGCCTGTATCCAGACCCCCCGACGCCTGTATCCAGACCCCCCCGACGCCTGAATCCAGACCCCCCGACGCCTGTATCCAGACCCCCCCGACGCCTGAATCCAGACCCCCCGACGCCTGTATCCAGACCCCCCGACGCCTGTACCCTCGACCCCCGACGATTGTACCCAGACCCCTCGACCCCGACGATTGTACCCAGACCCCTCGACCCCGACGCCTGTACCCACTCCCTACCTCTCCTGCAGCTGGGTGTCGGCACTACAGGCGCTCCCGGATAATACAGTGTTTCCCTCTTATAAAAGGTGAAGACGCGCTGGAGTGTCTCAAGCATTGCTTAGGCACATCTGTTTGTTTGGAAACACATGCAAGATGAGGTGAAGATATGGACGTAGAGTACATATGAACCTTTATTTCTTCTGTCTCTGTGTCTCTGTGTCTCTTTCTTTCTCTCATTTCATTTTATTTCATTTCATTTCTCTATACCACCCCTTACCTGACCTTGCGGTGATTACCCCTTCTCCCATTACATTCCTATTTTCCTGTTGCATACGTTCAAGGCAAATCCAAGATGGCGGTGAGCAGGCATAGGGTAGTGGGCGGTATATTTAGGTCACACTGCATTAAAGGCGAGAGATTTGTCCGTGGGGTCAATAACTCTCTCTCTCCCGGACTACAGAAACCAGCGCAAGCCTCACCTCTCACCCCCTCACCTCTCACGCCCCTCACCCCTCACTCCTCACCCCCCTCACCCCTCATCCACATCCCACCCCAAGCTTCCAATTCAATTTCTGTTCAGGTTTGTTCAGTCCTGCCACAGTAGTACTTGACTCTCGGTGATTGCGGGGAAGTGAGGTGTAGCTCCGGGCCCCCGCCTGCCTGCCAGCCCTGTTGTACCTGTTGCCTTGGGAGCCGGTCGGCCAAGCGGACAGCACGCTATACTTGTAATCCTGTGGTCCCAGGTTCGATCCCGGGCGCCGGCGTAAACAATGGGCAGAGTTTCTTTCGCTCTATGCCCCTGTTACCTAGCAGTAAAATAGGTAGCTGGGTGTTAGTCAGCTGTCACGGGCTGCTACCTGGGGGGTGGAGGCCTGGTCGAGGACCGGGCCGCAGGGACACTAAAAGCCCCGAAATCATCTCAAGATAACCTCAAGATAAGATACAAGAAAATGCCAAGTAAATAGGTTCCAGGATTCCGACTTCCCAGTTCACAAATTGCCAACAGTTTATTGCAATTTTTTTCAAGTCAATTGAGAGGAAACTGCAGCACCCCACAAGCTGAGCAGTGTTGCCAATATTAGTGGAGTTCTCCAGGGTCCGCGAAGTACTCCAGGGTCGCCAAGGTCCATCATTGTTTCATCAACCAGCTAGACGAATCACCGACTAGATTCGTCCGGAAATTTATACATTTTCAGACGAAACCCGTTTTCTACAGACAATTGTAATGTGCCTTAGAGCGAGGTTTTTAATTTTGTGCAGACAATGCCAGCTTTCACCTCGGGTTAGTGTTCTGCTGCAGGATTATCACTCCCCGGACCACGACGCTAGAGGGGAATACTTGTACCTCTGTGGTTCTCCTGTGTGTGTGGCCTCCACCCGGGTCTTCTACTGTGTGTCTGGCCTCCACCCGGGTCTTCTACTGTGTGTGTGGCCTCCACCCGGGTCTTCTACTGTGTGTGTGGCCTCCACCCGGGTCTTCTACTGTGTGTCTGGCCTCCACCCGGGTCTTCTCCTGTGTGTGTGGCCTCCACCCGGGTCTTCTACTGTGTGTGTGGCCTCCACCCGGGTCTTCTACTGTGTGTGTGGCCTCCACCCGGGTCTTCTACTGTGTGTGTGGCCTCCACCCGGGTCTTCTACTGTGTGTCTGGCCTCCACCCGGGTCTTCTACTGTGTGTGTGGCCTCCACCCGGGTCTTCTACTGTGTGTCTGGCCTCCACCCGGGTCTTCTCCTGTGTGTGTGGCCTCCACCCGGGTCTTCTACTGTGTGTGTGGCCTCCACCCGGGTCTTCTACTGTGTGTGTGGCCTCCACCCGGGTCTTCTACTGTGTGTGTGGCCTCCACCCGGGTCTTCTCCTGTGTGTGTGGCCTCCACCCGGGTTTTCTACTGTGTGTCTGGCCTCCACCCGGGTCTTCTACTGTGTGTCTGGCCTCCACCCGGGTCTTCTCCTGTGTGTGTGGCCTCCACCCGGGTCTTCTCCTGTGTGTGTGGCCTCCACCCGGGTCTTCTCCTGTGTGTGTGGCCTCCACCCGGGTCTTCTACTGTGTGTGTGGCCTCCACCCGGGTCTTCTACTGTGTGTGTCTGGCCTCCACCCGGGTCTTCTACTGTGTGTGTGGCCTCCACCCGGGTCTTCTCCTGTGTGTGTGGCCTGCACCCGGGTCTTCTACTGTGTGTGTGGCCTCCACCCGGGTCTTCTCCTGTGTGTGTGGCCTCCACCCGGGTCTTCTCCTGTGTGTGTGGCCTCCACCCGGGTCTTCTACTGTGTGTCTGGCCTCCACCCGGGTCTTCTACTGTGTGTGTGGCCTCCACCCGGGCCTTCTACTGTGTGTGGCCTCCACCCGGGTCTTCTACTGTGTGTCTGGCCTCCACCCGGGTCTTCTCCTGTGTGTGTGGCCTCCACCCGGGTCTTCTACTGTGTGTGTGGCCTCCACCCGGGTCTTCTCCTGTGTGAGTGGCCTCCACCCGGGCCTTCTACTGTATGTGTGGCCTCCACCCGGGTCTTCTCCTGTGTGTGGCCTCCACCCGGGTCTTCTACTGTGTGTCTGGCCTCCACCCGGGTCTTCTCCTGTGTGTGTGGCCTCCACCCGGGTCTTCTCCTGTGTGTGTGGCCTCCACCCGGGTCTTCTACTGTGTGTGGCCTCCACCCGGGTCTTCTACTGTGTGTGTCGCCTCCACCCGGGTCTTCTACTGTGTGTGTCGCCTCCACCCGGGTCTTCTACTGTGTGTCTGGCCTCCACCCGGGTCTTCTACTGTGTGTCTGGCCTCCACCCGGGTCTTGTACTGTGTGTGTGGCCTCCACCCGGGTCTTCTCCTGTGTGTGTGGCCTCCACCCGGGTCTTCTACTGTGTGTGTGGCCTCCACCCGGGTCTTGTACTGTGTGTCTGGCCTCCACCCGGGTCTTCTCCTGTGTGTGTGGCCTCCACCCGGGTCTTCTACTCTGTGTCTGGCCTCCACCCGGGTCTTGTACTGTGTGTCTGGCCTCCACCCGGGTCTTCTCCTGTGTGTGTGGCCTCCACCCGGGTCTTCTACTCTGTGTCTGGCCTCCACCCGGGTCTTCTACTGTGTGTCTGGCCTCCACCCGGGTCTTCTACTGTGTGTCTGGCCTCCACCCGGGTCTTCTACTGTGTGTCTGGCCTCCACCCGGGTCTTCTACTGTGTGTCTGGCCTCCACCCGGGTCTTCTACTGTGTGTCTGGCCTACACCCGGGTCTTCTACTGTGTGTCTGGCCTCCACCCGGGTCTTCTACTGTGTGTGTGGCCTCCACCCGGGTCTTGTACTGTGTGTGGCCTCCACCCGGGTCTTCTACTGTGTGTCTGGCCTCCACCCGGGTCTTCTACTGTGTGTCTGGCCTCCACCCGGGTCTTCTACTGTGTGTCTGGCCTCCACCCGGGTCTTGTACTGTGTGTCTGGCCTCCACCCGGGTCTTGTACTGTGTGTCTGGCCTCCACCCGGGTCTTGTACTGTGTGTCTGGCCTCCACCCGGGTCTTGTACTGTGTGTCTGGCCTCCACCCGGGTCTTGTACTGTGTGTCTGGCCTCCACCCGGGTCTTGTACTGTGTGTGTGGCCTCCACCCGGGTCTTGTACTGTGTGTGTGGCCTCCACCCGGGTCTTCTACTGTGTGTCTGGCCTCCACCTGGGTCTTCTACTGTGTGTGTGGCCTCCACCCGGGTCTTCTACTGTGTGTGGCCTCCACCCGGGTCTTCTACTGTGTGTCTGGCCTCCACCCGGGTCTTCTACTGTGTGTCTGGCCTCCACCCGGGTCTTCTACTGTGTGTGGCCTCCACCCGGGTCTTCTACTGTGTGTCTGGCCTCCACCCGGGTCTTCTACTGTGTGTGTGGCCTCCACCCGGGTCTTCTACTGTGTTCACCTTCTGTGGTTGAATGTTCAATAAATCCCTGAACTATATGTTTAACAGATCTCTCACCCTGTCCATGGAGGACAGAAGAAAATGTAAATAACTGGTTAGCATTGTTAATATGTGGCCACGTCTGTGGTAGAAAATAATAATAAAAAAAAACTACAGGGAGTGGGAGGGGGGGGGGGAACTGGGTGGTCGCACTGCTGAGGAGGAGGAGGAGGAGGAGGAGGGGAAGAGAGGGGGAAGAGAGGGGGAAGAAAAGGTAAAGTAACAGGAAGAGCAAAAGAGGAAAGCAGGAAAAATATCCCAATTTCCTTTCCATTGAATATTCCATTTTCTGCGGCGTCTGCAGAGATTTATTAGGCTTCCACCTCCTCCTCTCACTACATTTGTTGCCACGAATGATGGAGGTTAACGGAGAACCGTAACACACACACACACCAAGAAAATAACAACTGGAGACGTTTCCTTAACATGGTATTGGCCCGGGACAGCACCGCCGGCACTGGCCCGGGACACCACCAGCACCGGCGCTGGCCCGGGACACCACCAGCACCGGCGCTGGCCCGGGACAGCACCGCCGGCACTGGCCCATAGAATGGAATTATCAGGGGAAAGCGCCAAGCCATTACGACTATATAGCACTGGGAAGGGGTCAGGATAAGGATATGGGATGGGACGGTGGGAAGGAATGGTGCCCAACCACTTGGACGGTCGGGGATTGAAAGCCGACCTGCATGACCCTCTTCCGTCGCTCTACCGTCCAGCCCAAGCGAGGAAGAAGTCTAGGAGCTGGACTATGTTCATGCGAACTTGTTCACTTTTATCATTCCATTTTGAACGATGTTAATCATTCTTCTCGTCCTCTCTACAGGAGGTAGAGGGGGCGGGGGGGGGGGAGAGAAATGAAGGAAGAGGGAAGGGAGGATGAGTAAGTGAAGGATGGGAAAGGGGGGGAGGAGGGGACGGTCGGGTTACGGTATCATGTCATTATAATATGTCATTATAATATATGATGTCAATGTTTAGGGAGAAGGAAATCGCTTGTTAAATTTGCAGTTGAATTGTTTAATAGTGTTCAGAATTTTGCATATTTAGTGTAGGGTTTTATTTTAACATTTTATGGTGGTGGTGGTCGGCAACCTTCTACTGTCACTGTAAACTCTACCTTCTACTGTCACTGTAAACTCTACCTTCTACTCTCACTGTAAACTCTACCTTCTACTCTCACTGTAAACTCTACCTTCTACTCTCACTGTAAACTCTACCTTCTACAGTCACTGTAAACTCTACCTTCTACTCTCACTGTAAACTCTACCTTCTACTCTCACTGTAAACTCTACCTTCTACTCTCACTGTAAACTCTACCTTCTACAGTCACTGTAAACTCTACCTTCTACTCTCACTGTAAACTCTACCTTCTACTGGCACTGTAAACTGTACCTTCTACTGGCACTGTAAACTGTACCTTCTACTCTCACTGTAAAATCTACCTTCTACTCTCGCTGTAAACTCTACCTTCTACTCTCGCTGTAAACTCTACCTTCTACTCTCGCTGTAAACTCATTCTCTATAATTTGCTTGCCTACTTGCTTAAGAATATTACTGATCAACGGATGGTTACTGAAACAAGGAATTAAATATGTTTCTTCTCTTGCAGGTGAGTTGCGTGCCTCTACACCCTTCGTCTGCTCCAGTGACTTGGGGTCACTAGCATGAACTTGGTGAGGGAGCATGTCCCAAGGGCCAGCCAGTCCTCAGAGGAAGGAATGATCGTCTTGAGAATTGGCACAGCTAGCATGAGGCTGTTGGCTGAGCGTCTTGTGTTGTGGGCGCTGGCTTCCTACTATGACCCTTGAGACTATTGGTTATATTCTTTACAGGAGTCCGCTGAAATATATCTAATCGATTAAATACTAATACATTAAAACTTGTAAAGTATTATATCTTTTATGTTGTTTAGGTTTAAAAATGGGGGTTGGGTGGGGTTGTTGTCCCAGTGGCAATGACATGCTGGCTTGCAAACCAGCCCGCTCTCTTGGGTTGTCGCAGTGGACAAAATACGGGATACTAAAGCGCATGAACCCGAACCTACCTACCTAACCAACCTACGCATAGAAAACGAGGTTGTTTGATATTCGCTATTTTTCATAGTACCCCGTATTTTATCCGTTTGGGGATCAAAATGCGGTGCATCATTTGAGAGGACAGGTTGACTGTCACTATCAGCCATGCAGATGACATCCTTGTACATAATAAAACCCAACGTGAAATGCAAACACTCTTAAATTGTATACATATAGCTTGTGAGAACCTTGGTCTTATAATCAACGCTGCTAATACTAAGGTATTTAACAGACAATTGGTAATCGCAGAAGTGGACCACGGGCACTTAAGATAGATAACGTATCAATTGACTATCTCCTCTTTCAAATACCTTGGTGTGTCTGTCCCTTGTACCTCAATTGAAGTCAAAAAGTTACATCCACAATGTAGAGACAGACTCAAGGCTCTCAGAACTGTAGTGGGGTACAGCCCGAAATATGGTGCTAATATTAGAATAGCAAGAATGATGTACTTAGCATATATAAGGTCTCTGATAGACTATCATGCACCAGCTTTAGTCCTGCAAAATGGCTGAAGTATTGATAGACTGGAAAAAATGCAAAATGAAGCACTCAGAATTATACTTGGCTGTCCTATAACTACCAAAGTTCGCAATATGCGGAAAGAATTAAACATACTTAGCATTCAAGATAGAATATTTGAAATCAATCCTATGATGGGACTAAAGCTTCAGCGTGATAACAAAAGCAACATTGATTCAGTTGAACTGTTAGAACACATACGAAATTGAACCAGCGAGTCTAAATGGATTTAAAGAGCAGCCACTCGTATTAAAATGATGGGACTGCACGATGTCTATACAGATGAAAGAGTACAGCACTTCCTTCCACCCTGGCAGATAGTACCTTTTGACCTCCTGACCCCTGCATACCCCTCCAAGAAACTAATCACAAGCAACCCTCATGCTCAGCCTGCTGCTAAATTAAGCACCATATCCTGAGACGATTGATTTTTTATGATTGACCATAGAACACATTTACAATATACAAACTAAAAACACTGCACAGACCATATACTCTGACGGATCACTCAATACAGCTACAGGGAGGGCAGGAAGTGCTATTATTGCTCATCAGCCCGATGGCAGCACAATTCAAAGGAATATAAAAATTAGTAACTGGGTGCCCACAATGCAGAGTTGGTAGCAATACTGGTAGCACTCAGAATTATTGACAACACTGAAGTAGACAGCTTAATTATTTCCGACTTCGTTTCCTCACTACGAGCAATAAACAGTTTGTAATCAAGTAATAACGTGCTTGTCTTGGAAGCTAGACGTAGATATATAAGAATACTTAATAAGGGGATAAATATAAAAATGTTGTGGATTCCTTCTCACATTGGCCTGCAGGAACATGACAAAGTTGACGCCCTTGCTAAGGCTGCAGTAAATAAAGACAGTATTGAACGGAATCTTGAGTTATCAAATAGGTCCCTTAAAAGTGTCATTAGACGAGAACTCCTGGATGGATCTGAAGAAAGTAGAACAGTGCAAACTGGAACTTGCAGGTCCATTGTTCATCACAAATAAATGTGTGAAGTAAAACATGTGTATGGGGCAAGTAACAAAGTCAGTAGACTAACAGATGTTGTCACAGCTCGTATAAGACTTGGCTACAAGTATCTCTGGCAGTTGGACTTGTATAGGGATCTAGATGAAGTAAAGTGTAAAGTGTGTGGACAAAGACAGGGACACGCACACTCGAACACTATATCTTGGACTGTAGTAAAATTGAGCCATTTAGAGATAAATCTAAGCTCACTCTGTATGATATGGCAACCTATCTTATTACCATGGATAAATTACACACACACACACACACTACCCTGGGGTACAGACACACACACACACTACCCTGTGGTACAGACACACACACACACACACACACTACCCTGGGGTACAGACACACACACACTACCCTGGGGTACAGACACACACACACTACCCTGGGGTACAGACACACACACACTACCCTGGGGTACTCGGACACTAATTAGGTGACTTTAAGACTTCTTCATTTAAGACTTTCTGCAGAGTCAGATCTTGAAGGTAGACGATCATTAGCAGTGTAAAGGAGCAGAGATGGTGGGTGGTGAAGGTTGAGGTGACCTTCCACAGCACCTGGAGGACCAACACGGCTCTCATCTTGGTGGTCCAGTGACTGCTGCCGCCGAGGAGCGAGCCTCGCCGCCACCATACTCTCCACCACCATACTCTTCACCACCATACTCTTCACCACCATACTCTCCACCAACTTACTCTCCACCACCATACTCTCCACCACCATACTCTCCACCACCATACTCTCCACCACCATACTCTCCACCACCATACTCTCCACCACCATACTCTCCACCACCACCACCACACGCCACACTTTCTAAAACGTTAGTGCTCTCTAGAGCACTAGACAATGACTACTGCTGATGATGCGGAATCTGTACATCAGTTGATTGATGGTTGAGAGGCGGGAGCAAAGAGCCAGAGCTCAACCCCCGCAAACATAACTAGGTGAATACTATCTTGAGGTTATCTTGAGATGATTTCGGGGCTTTTTAGTGTCCCCGGGGCCCGGTCCTCGACCAGGCCTCCACCCCCAGGAAGCAGCCCGTGACAGCTGACTGACACCCAGGTACCTATTTTACTACTAGGTAACAGGGGCATAGGGTGAAAGAAACTCTGCCCATTGTTTCTGGGATCGAACCCAGGACCACAGGATCACAGTCCAGCGTGCTGTCCGCTCGGCCGACCGGCTCTCCCTAGTACTAGGCGAGTACTGCTGCACAATGACAGCCCCTTTCAAAGCTGGAGAAATTGCTGACCTGGAGAGCGTGCAGAGATCCTTTACTGCTAGAATCCACTCAGTAAAACATCTAAACTATTGGGACCGATTAAAGAGCCTAAATCTGTACTTCCTTGAGCGCAGGCGGGAGAGATACATAATAATTTACACGTGGAAAATAGTAGAGGGGCTGGTCCCAAACCTGCACACAGAAATAACACCACATGAGACCAGAAGATATGGCAGGATGTGCAGAATACCCCCATTGAAGAGCAGAGGTGCAACAGGTACTCTGAGAGAGAACTCTATCAACATCAGAGGCCCGAGACTGTTCAACACGCTTCCACTACATTTAAGAGGCATAACTGGCCGACCCCTCAGTGTTCAAGAGAGACTGGATAAGCACCTCCAAAGGATACCTGATCAACCAGGCTGTGGTTGTATCATACAAGCACAGCTAGTGAATCATACGTCAGGCTGCGAGCAGCCGCGTGCAACAGTCTGGTTGACCAGTCCAGCAACCAAGAGGCCTGGTCGACGACCGGGCCGCGGGGACGCTAAGCCCCGGAAGCACCTCAAGGTAAGATAAGGGAGGAGAGTGGGAAGGGAGAAGGGAGTAAAGTAAAAGATTGGTCTAGTTTCCTTATATAACGTTTCTTTGATAATTATAATACGGACCCGATTATGTTAGGGGCAGCTAGAGCACACTAGATGGTTGCTCTGTTAGCCGAGCGCCTCACCTGGGATAGACGACCACTTAGCAGTGAGCAACTGACACACCTTTGCTAACTTGCTCCATCCTTCATGCCATCCATCCCTCCCTCCCCACTTATCTTTCCCTCCCTCCTCTCCCACCCGTCTTCCCACCATTACACCATACCAACCATTTGTCAACCATTCCATCTTAGTCGTTCCTAGCGGGGGATGATCCCAGCTCACAAGGCTCCGCACCACTCTGCCTCTCCCACATAAGGCACTGGAGGTGACAGTGGCTAGGGGACGGGGGGGGGGACAGCAGAGGAGAGAGGTGTGTTAGGAGGATGAGAACAGAGAGGTATTGGGCAGGAATAGGGGCCAGGAGAGGCGAGAGAAGACATGGTTCACGATGACTATGGGACGGTCACTGGGAAAGGGAGAGGAGGCGGCTAGTTTATTGTGCACCCCATACCCATCCTGTGAGCTGTAGCGCAAAAAGCATTACAGAGGGCACAAAAGGTCTTTATCAGACCTCATCTTAGATTATTACATAAACAATTTCATCTATCCTTCACACCTTATAGATACAATGTCAGCTAGTTACAGAGAAAGTGCTATTACAAGAGCTACATATTTACAGTAAGTCATCATATATTAATGGTAGGTCTTATCGCTAATACATAATAGTTTGACCAATGGGGATATTAGTCATAGGGGAGCTTCTGTTTATTATTTGTCCTCACAATACACTACTTGTTTCTGAATCTAATATGTCGTTCATATACTGGAAGCGAAATGTGGATACAGTGCAAGGATTTCAGGTAATTTATCCATGGTACCAGTCACTTTATTTTTCAACCAATTGGTTGAAAGGTGACAATTGGTTAGACGGTGACAATCTAAGTGAAATATGGGCAATATGCAAATTAGTCATTTGTATAGAAAATAGATTGAGATTTAGAGGAATCGGATTTAAATACATTTAAAATAGATTGACACGAAACACCCTTTAAAGATTTTCGCAACAAATAGTTTAGATGTATATGAAATTGACACTTATATGTAGCCATTTAAATGTATTTTATAGACTCATGGAATATATAATATATATATATATATATTTATATATATAATATATAGTGAGAGTACAGGCACTCCACTTAAATTTAATCTCACTTGGATTAACTACATTTATGGTAACTCTGCTTTCTTTAACTTAACCAAACCACAATCCTGCTTCCTGTGTGTGTGTGTGGGTGGAAAAAAAATTAGTAGTTAGTAACAGTTGATTAACAGTTGTGAGGCGGGCTGAAAGTGCAGAGCTCAACCTCCGCAAGCACAACTAGGCGAATACACGCAGTAAGTATCATGCCCATTTTCACGTGCAACATATCATGTTAGTGCTTACTGCTGCGTGTGCCTTACTTGTGTATGTGAAAGTCGTCACTGTTAATACACTGATGCAGCTGTATTACTTTACACTGCTGGACAGTCTCCTGACAATTCTCAGAAGAGTGCGAGAGGGTGAATTGAGAGCGTGTGAGAGAGTGCGAGAGGGTGAATTGAGAGTGTGTGAGAGTGAGAGTACAGGCAGTTGGGAGCGTGTGAGAGACCTGTCCTCCATGAGGGTAATTACCTCCCCTTCTCCCCTGGAATAGCATAAATGGGGCAGCTTCTGTTATGAGGCTCAACATTAATGGGGAGCCGGATGGCAGCTCCTGCTATGAGGCTCAACATTAATGGGGAGCCGGATGGCAGCTCCTGCTATGAGGCTCAACATTAATGGGGAGCCGGATGGCACGAGTCTCTAAAATAAGCTGAACTGTAAGGCTTTGGGGACATTTAAGAGAGATGGGTTTCCATTGGAACTAAAAGATGGTCAGACTACGGTAGGGAGAGAAGAGGGAAATTGTAGAGGGAGGGGGAGGTGAGTGAGGGACAGAGGGAGGGAGTTGGCAAAGAAGGAAGGAAGAGGAGAGAGGGATAATAATGTTAGAGAGAGAGAGAGAGAGAGAGAGAGAGAGAGAGAGAGAGAGAGAGAGAGAGAGAGAGAGAGAGAGAGAGAGAGAGAGAGAGAGAGAGAGAGAGAGAGAATGGAAGGTGGTAGAAATAGATGAAAAGTGAACATACGAGAGGAGAGGAAACAGAGAAGAAATGTAGAGAAAGGAACTCCCACCCGTCTACACCCCTCCCACCTGCCTCTCCCACCCGTCTACACCCCTCCCACCTGCCTCTCCCACCCGTCTACACCCCTCCCACCTGCCTCTCCCACCCGTCTACACCCCTCCCACCTGCCTCTCCCACCCGTCTACGCCCCTCCCACCTGCCTCTCCCACCCGTCTACACCCCTCCCACCTGCCTCTCCCACCCGTCTACACCCCTCCCACCTGCCTCTCCCACCCGTCTACACCCCTCCCACCTGCCTCTCCCACCCGTCTACACCCCTCCCACCTGCCTCTCCCACCCGTCTACACCCCTCCCACCTGCCTCTCCCACCCGCCTCTCCCACCCGTCTACACCCCTCCCACCTGCCTCTCCCACCCGTCTACACCCCTCCCACCTGCCTCTCCCACCCGCCTCTCCCACCCGTCTACACCCCTCCCACCTGCCTCTCCCACCCGTCTACACCCCTCCCACCTGCCTCTCCCACCCGTCTACACCCCTCCCACCTGCCTCTCCCACCCGTCTACACCCCTCCCACCTGCCTCTCCCACCCGTCTACACCCCTCCCACCTGCCTCTCCCACCCGTCTACACTCCTCCCACCTGCCTCTCCCACCCGTCTACACCCCTCCCACCTGCCTCTCCCACCCGTCTACACTCCTCCCACCTGCCTCTCCCACCCGTCTACACCCCTCCCACCCGTCTACACCCCTCCCACCTGCCTCTCCCACCCGTCTGAGATCCGTAAACCCGTCACTAAGTCTGCCGACTCTGCTTCCATGCCTTTATTTCCAGTACACCTGCCCGCTCTCCTTGCAGTGAAGCGTCTCTCACAGTTCCCTGCCTCTCACTTTCTCTCTCTCTCTCTGTCTCTCTCTCTCTCTCTCTCTCTCTCTCTCTCTCTCTCTCTCTCTCTCTCTCTCTCTCTCTCTCTCTCTCTCTCTCTCTCTCTCTCTCTCTCTCTCTCTCTCTCTCTCTCTTTCTCTCTTCTCTCTTCTCTCTTCTCCCTTTCCTTGGCGTGTTCCTCGGTGTCTGGAGGCACGGGTGGGCTCCTGCGCCTCCCCATAAGGGTGGCCAGGTCCACCTCCCCCAGTAAACGAGGCCAGACTCCCGCCATCATTCATGATATTAACCACACATCTCGCTGGTTTCCACCTCGCCAACGACCCAATTTGCCCCCTTACCCCACTCCCCCTTCCCTCCCTCCCTCCCTCCCCCCTATCTTCCCTCCTGCCCTCCCTCCCTCCCTCCCTCCCTCCCTATCATGCCTCCTACCATCCCTCTCTCCCTATCATGCCTCCTACCATCCCTCTCTCCCTATCATGCCTCCTACCATCCCTCTCTCCCTCCTTCCCTATCATGCCTCCTACCATCCCTCCCTCCCTATCATGCCTCCTACCATCCCTCTCTCCCTACCATCCCTCCCTTCCCAACAACCTACAAGCAAGGGCGATGGTTTAGGATTTGGACCTCGCGAGGCGCCAGGCCGGATTGCTTGGTAATAGGGATTATTGAGCACCGGGGGAGGGGGGGAGGCTGCCCCAGGAGGGGGGAGCGTTCCAATGGGTGTTTGGCTCTGCGGTGATTTGAGGCTGTGATGTGTTCGGCGCATTCCATTAGAGCGTGATTTTGGCCTTGATGGCGAATGTGAGGAAGATGTGTAGGGGGCCCCCAGCGGGCCAGATGTGTGTGTGTGGGGGGGCCCCCAGCGAGCCAGATGTGTGTGGGGGGGCCCCAGCAGGCCAGACTCGTGTGTGGGGGGGGCCCCCAGCGGCCCAGACGTGTGTGTGTGGGGGGGGGGGGCCAGAGGGCCAGACGTGTGTGTGGGAGGGGGCCCCCCAGCGGGCCAGACGTGTGTGTGGGGGGCCAGCGGGCCAGACACGTGTGTGTGTCTGGCACACATCTGTACTGTACATCTGAGAAAAAGTACTGGAGCAAGCACAGTACCCTGGGGGACTGTACTGGAGCAAGCACAGTACCCTGGGGGACTGTACTGGAGCAAGCACAGTACCCTGGGGGACTGTACTGGAGCAAGCACAGTACCCTGGGGGACTGTACTGGAGCAAGCACAGTACCCTGGGGGACTGAGCTCTTCACGGTTGATGGTCCGGATTTTATTTTGTTGACTATTACACATTGGGTTCTGTTAGTCAGGAAATTGTAGATCCATCTGCCTATTTTTCCGGTAATTCCTTTTGAACCCATTTTATGTGCAATAACACCATGGCCACATTTGTCAAATGCTTTTGTGAAATCTGTGTAAATTACGTCAGCGTTTTGTTTGTCTTCCATGGCATCTAGTGCCATATCATAGAGGTCCAGCAACTGTGACAGGCAAGAGCGCCCTGTTCTGAAACCATGTTGTCCGGGGTTATGGAGATGCTGTGATTCCATGTATTTTGTGATCTTACTTCTTAGCACTCTCTCAAAAATCTTTGAGAAGCCAGCTGAAGCCAGTTTTTAACGGGACAAAAATCTGGGTTGAGGATCTTTCGTTCCTGCTCGGCACTATGGCGGTGTTAGTCTGCTTCAACAAAAAATAAGCTGAATTCTATCCTGTTAAGATGCAAAAATGTCCTTTCACTACACTCAGGCAAGCTGAGTCATGCTCCTGATGGGGTGGGAGGAAAAACAATTACGGAGAGAGAGTATTTAGTGAAATAATGCGACAATAATGTTTTCAATTTTTCCTCGATGAGAGCTGTGAATCCAGTCGTTCCGGCGGGATGCGGTCGGCGTTCGAAATTTTATTCTCAGTCTGTGAGGGTTTGAAAATCCTGGAATGCTTCCCCGTTTAGTTTTTAAGAGAAGCGCTCGTCTTCGGGAAAGTTTTGCTCACGCATGAACATCAGTGTTGTGATGTAACCGGCCGGCAAGAGAGCGACGCTGGCTGTAGGGAATGTATTTGAGAGGAAGTTCAAACTGGTGCCTTTGCCTGACCCTTATGTTGACATTTTGATAGGTTGGCACTTGCACCTATGTTGTGAGTGAGTAATGAACCCTCACTGGCACACACTACCTGCAATATGTTTACATTTTGTTTAAATTGAGAACGTAAGAGGAAAAAAGAGATTTTTTTCTGGCAGCTTGGCGTGCGGTAGAAAATATATTGAAACGAGAAAACAAATGGTTTGAGAGGTGACAATGGTCCAACGCTTCTGTATTAGTTCATCGCAGATGGATGCATGTTAGTGTCACGTGTAGATAAGATTGTATGTACTCGCTCTATATTCTAGCCCAAATTTAATTGGAGGGTCGAACCTTAGCTGCCGTAGACTGCCTCACCAGCAACTAGCAAATTGATCCCATTCATCTCAATCGTTATGTTCCTTGTAGTATTTTCTTCTGATGTTACTTGATAAATCTGTCTCTATCTTGTCTCGTAGTTCCTGGTTGACCAGACCGTCATCCAGGAGGCCTGGGCAGAGACCGGGCCGCTGGAACATTGTTCCCGAAATCAATGCAAGGTAAGGTTAAAGCAATCTCTCTGGTTCCCACCTGTCGACACCTGTGCATCTGTCTCCCCGGCTACCACCTGTCGTGGCACTTGTTAATTTGTGAAACCGGTATATTGGGATTTGATAGTCCATAATTGGTAGGCCTAGGGTGCTTTGAGCAGGGATTATGAGAGGGTGAGGGACGGGTTACCGCTGCTTGATGGGGTTCTGGGAGTTGTTCTATACCCCAAGCCCGGCCCGAGGCCAGGCTTGACTTGTGAGAGTTTGGTCCACCAGGCTGTTTTTTGCAGCGGCCCGCAGGCCCACATACCCACCACAGCCCGGTTTGTTCGGCACTCCTTGGAGGAAACTATCTAGTTTCCTCTTGAAGATGTCCACGGTTGTTCCGACAATATTTCTTATGCTCGCTGGGAGTATGTTGAACAACCGTGGACCTCTGATGTTTATACAGTTCTCTCTAATTGTGCCTATGGCATCTCTGCTCTTCACTGGTTCTATTCTGCATTTTCTATCATATCGTTCACTCCAGTATGTTGTTATTTTACTGTGTATATTTGGGACCTGGCCCTCCAGTATTCTCCATGTGTATATTATTTGGTATCTCTCCCGTCGTCTTTCTAGCGAGTACATTTGGAGAGCTTTGAGACGATCCCAATAATTTAGGTGCTTTATCTCGTCTATGCGTGCCGTATATGTTCTCTGTATTCCCTCTTTCAGCAATCTCTCCTGCTCTGAATGGGGAAGTGAGTACTGAGCAGTACTCAAGACGGGACAACACAAGTGACTTGCAGAGTACAACCATTGTGATGGGATCTCTGGATTTGAAAGTTCTCGTAATCCATCCGATCATTTTCCTGGCTGACGCAATATTTGCTTGGTTATGCTCCCTAAACGTTAGGTCGTCAGACATCATTATTCCCAAATCCTTGACATGTTGCTTTCCTACTATGGGCAAATTTGATTGTGTTTTGTACCCTGTATTATGTTTAAGGTTCTGGTGTTGAATTAGCTTACACATATAATTAAGAACAATTCGCTGTGGAATCTGTTGTTGGGAATTGACCTGTGAGATTTATATTTATTTAATTTATATTAATGTATATATAGTAATTTATAATTTACGTTAATTTATATATTTTTTGATAGGAAATTGTATGATGGTTTAAAGTGGACTGTATTTCTTACAATCCCCACAAACCGCTTGTCTTACACATCACGGAGGGTTCGTGGTTTATATGTAGTTAATCAAAATGATTGATTAGCAGACATTCACTACAGTATTAGACTACATATATAAACTAAAATGAGGAGGCCTTATCTTATTGTTGTTATATCCTAGACAACCAGTATGAACACGGATGAACAAGCCAGTCGAAACACTGTGGGTGTGACTGGTCTCCAACTCATGTACTGCAGTACTAGGTTACTATATTGAGGTTATCTTGAGATGATTTCGGGGCTTTAGTGTCCCCGCGGCCCGGTCCTCGACCAGGCCTCCACCCCCAGGATGCAGCCCGTGACAGCTGACTAACACCCAGGTACCTATTTACTGCTAGGTAACAGGGGCATAGGGTGAAAGAAACTCTGCCCATTGTTTCTCGCCGGCGCCTGGGATCGAACCCAGGACCACAGGATCACAAGTCCAGCGTGCTGTCCGCTCGGCCGACCGGCTCCCTTAAGTCTTAAGGGAGTACTAGTCTTAAGTAGTCTTAAGTCTTAAGTACTAGTCTTAATTCTTCTTCCTCTTCCTCTCAAAGATCACTTACAAATAATAGCAGTAATCCTAATATATGACAGCTATATCAGAGGAAATATAGTATATTGATTATGAGATAAGGACCAAGGATTATTTACCTCGGGTTTGTCTAATGTTCTAGCCGGAAAATATCCTAAATATTAAAGGCCTCTAATACGCTAGATAATATAGGTATCGGAAAGGACACCTCCCTTGATAGTAGACGACGTTGGAGTTGATAACAGGAACACTGTTAGTCCCGTAACTCTGTCCAAAGGAATTTGGAACAACCCCATGTTGCCTTGTAGGGAAAAAGATCATCACCTACAAGGTGACAGTGGGGCGGGAAGCCTGTAAACTAACACACACAAGAAAACCAACAAAATCCATAGAGGAAAAGGAGTGAAGGGCAGAGCAGGAAGGAACATCTTCCTGAAAATTTTCTTTCACATATTCAAATATGCGGCCCCAGCATGGAGCCCGTACCGTGTCAAGCATAAGACGAAGCTGGAAAAAGTTCAGAGGTATGCCACTAGGCTAGTCCCAGAACTAAGAGGCATGAGTTACGAGGAAAGGCTGCGGGAAATGCACCTTACGACCTTGGAAGACAGAAGAGTAAGGGGAGACATGATCACTACTGTTACAGTATCGCCACCTTCATTGGAGTATGAAGTGGCGATTTTGGCGCCATCTATGGGTTGGCACCTCAGTTCCCCGGATATTGTACGCTACGTGGACGACGCCATCTGTTGGTGGTGGCGTGAGAGGGACAAATAGCTCTGGATTCCTGCCTTAATCAGAATGAGGTCGACGTGGACGACCTCTAGTGAGTGGAGTACCAAGATCAGCGCCACCTAGGTTGTGCTACGAGCATAATGTCAGCTTCCCGGTGAGTGTTACCTCGCGGTTTCCCCGGTGTACCGTCCATCTAACTGATGACGTATTGTGTCCACAGAAGTGACGTGTGGAGGTGATTGTACGGAGGAAGGTAGTTGACCTTTGGCAGTCCACGTACTCTCAGCTTGGTCCTGGAAGAAGATTAAGTAAGCCGTCGTCGATCTGAGCAGTGTGTTAGCTGCTAAAGTACGCAGTGTTGGTGGAGATCGGCGTACCCGGGATTGACTTAGGGGAGTAACGGACAACAGTGAGGTGCCTATCGGGAAGTGCTGCTAGCAGGTTGCAACAGGCTTCTGCCAGGCGTTAGCTGCCCCTGTATATGGTCGTTTGTGCCCCCGATCAGTGTGTTGCTGAAGTCCTCTGCCAGCGAGGTGTTGGAAAGCGAAAGTGTGGTAAGTGCACCTCGTAATACCGTGTCGGTGGACTGGCCCACGTAAAAGGTGAAATCGCCGTTTTTATCAGTTGACGTGCATGAGGTAGCAGACGGCGGCACCGCTGGAGTTGGTACTCGCCTAATTGTGCTTGCGGGGGTTGAGCTTTGGCTCTTTGGTCCCGCCTATGGTGTACACTGCCCAAGGCAGTAGTGTCTTGCGTGATGGTGACACTTTTGTACATTAGTGTATTTACAATCTATTTAGTTTAATATATTTTTAATGGTGACAGTGTAAATATATTGGTGAAGGGAGTAGTGTATTGTTTATCCCTCCCTTAGTCTTTACTGCTCTACTATAGTTCTTGGAGGCATACTACCGACTTGGGGTCGGATACTATAAAAGAGGATCCGACCATAAGAGGTTATAACATAAAGAGCCCGGTTACTGGTCCTAAGTGGCCGTAACAACTACCTACAAAATTCTCGGAGGAATTGACAGAGTAGATAAAGATAAACTGTATAACACAGGTAGTACTCTAACAAGGGGACACAGGTGAAGACTTGAGTACCCAAATGAGCCACAGGGACGTTAGAAAAAACTTTTTCAGTGTCAGAGTAGTTAACAGGTGGAATTCATTAGGTAGTGATGTGGTGGACGCTAAATCCATACAGTCAAGTGTAGATATGATAGAGCTCAGGAATCTGTACATCAGTTGATTAACAGTTGAGAGGCGGGACCAGAGAGCCAGAGCTCAACCCCCGCAAGCACAACTCGGTGAGTACACACACACACACCATAGTATATCTGGCCACCCTTGGGCTGGTGTGTGTTCTTGTATATGACGACACTAATGGAATTTTGATTAGCTCCAGGCGTGCCCAGGATCCCGTACCCGTGAGAACACGTATCTGGCCCCTTAGTAATGGTCCCCCCTTGGTAATGTTCCCCCCCCCCTTTGGTAATGGCCCCCCTTGGTTATGGTCCTCCTTTGTAATGGTCCCCTGGGATAATGGTCCCCCCTTGGTAATGGCCCCCCTTGGTCAGTGATCAACCTCCCAGGCAGTGAATCCCTTTCCCCCCCTCACAACCTTTCCCTTAATTCCACCTCGACCTCCTTCCGTCTTCACTCCCTTTGTCTCCTTGTCATCCTCCCCTCGTCTTCCCCATCTCCCTCTCCACACCCGGCCTCCGTGGCCTGGACGGGGCGCCACACTTCCCACTCCCTTTGTTAGTGTGTTGGTGCCACGAGAGGGCAATACAGGTCCTATTTAGTAGCCTGCAATAGGCTACTAAATAGGACCGGCCACGGGCGTGTGAGCGGCCACGGGCGTGACCTCCCGTGTGGGCGGCCACGGGCGTGTGGGCGGCCACACAAAGTGGTGGTGACTGTGACAAAAACATCAGAAAAAGATAGAGAAGAGCGCGACAAATCTATACAAAGAAAGTTAGGTGAGAGAGACGAGGCTGTAAACAGTGCGGACAGGTGATTGGCTCAGACCGGGAAATAGCCAGTATTGATTGGTTGGAATTGGGGAGGAGGAAATCACTAAATATTGATTGCTATGGAATTGGAGGAAAGGTGGAAATGGATTGGTGTAATACCGGACGGGAGCTGGAAATTGCTAATAATGATTGGGTTAGGCTTAAATGTACCTGTAAATGGCCGAGTGTGATTGGATGATCCTGTTTCTAGAAGCTCATCTGCCTCGTAGATGAGGCTTTTATTATTATTATTATTATTATTATTATATTAATTTATTATAATCAGGTTATCGAGGATGAGAAATGGGAATTAAGGGTTCAGGAAATCAGGAATGGATACTTGATATTTTTAAAGGACATCTGAGATGAATCATGTTACAGGTGTGTGTGTGGAGCTGTGGTGGTTGTGTGAAGGTGTGTGTGTGGAGCTGTGGTGGTTGTGTGAAGGTGTGTGTGGAGCTGTGGTGGTTGTGTGAAGGTGTGTGTGGTGGTTGTGTGTGTGTGTGTGTGTGTGGTGGTTGTGTGAAGGTGTGTGTGGAGCTGTGGTGGTTGTGTGTGTGTGTGTGGAGCTGTGGTGGTTGTGTAAAGGTGTGTGTGGAGCTGTGGTGGTTGTGTGAAGGTGTGTGTGGTGGTTGTGTGAAGGTGTGTGGAGCTGTGGTGGTTGTGTGTGTGTGTGTGTGTGTGTGTGTGTGGTGGTTGTGTGAAGGTGTGTGTGTGAGTGTGTGTGGTGGTGGTTGTGTGAAGGTGTGTGTGTGTGTGGTGGTTGTGTGAAGGTGTGTGTGGAGCTGTGGTGGTTGTGTGTGTGTGTGTGTGTGTGTGTGTGTGTGTGTGTGTGGTGGTTGTGTGAAGGTGTGTGTGTGTGTGTGTGTGTGTGTGGTGGTGGTTGTGTGAAGGTGTGTGTGGTGGTTGTGTGTGTGTGTGTGGTGGTTGTGTGAAGGTGTGTGTGGAGCTGTGGTGGTTGTATGATACAGTGGTGAGAGTGCAGGTGTATGCTGGTGCTGGGTCACTGTAACACTACAGCGTGGTAGGGGAAGATACAGCGACTGGTCAGCTGTGTGACTTTCTCGATGTCTTCAATCCTCGTGTTCTCGTTCTCTATATATGTGGTTATTATATATTAAGAATGAAGACTGTGAGCCGAAAGGTTGTTAAATTAAAGCCAAACTAACGGTAGAGAGACGGTCTCGCTTCCTGCAGGTCGGCGTTCAATCCCCGACCGTCCAAGTGGTTTCTGGATCTCCGTACATACATAGACGTAATGAACAATTAGATAGTACAATGTGGCAATTGTCACTTTGTCCGAAAAAAATAAAGCTAAAAACCAAAATTAAATATTCTTAGGCCTAGTATAGCACATATATGTACTATATTAGCAGCATATTTTTCTTTTGATGTCTCGCCCAGATTTAATTTTAAAATAAAACCAAACAAAATAAATTAAAAATGGGTATGTATAGCTAAGGTACACCCCCTAGCTATACTTATTGCTGGGTGAACAGGGGTATTTGGTGATAGTAAATGCTCCCACCAGCCCAGGATCATCACCTTCTCTCATATTTCATGTTCAACAGTGTTTATTTACTTAATAACTACTGGTGTAATATCTTGCTATTTTAAAACTAATTCTAATATCATAAGAAATATTTACTACAAGTATCAAACAGAGAATGCATATATAGCTAACACGAAAGACTCCTTGATGAGACTCGCCAGTAAAAATGTTTGTTAAAATTGATCCTCCGGTTTGTGTAGTAGAGGAAAATTGAGTTATATCCCGCTTACGTAAAGCGACGACTGGTCTAGAGCGCTCTTAGCGCAAGGCGGTGTACTTACCAAGATTTTCATTCTTGAATGCCTACCTGAATCCCGATGTAGCCGCTACGAAGATGCTAAGAAGAAAAACGTTCCTAAGTACGTGCGTATCTGTTTCGTGAATCTGACCCCAGGTATCTATTTACTGCTAGGTGAACATGTGAATTAGGGTGAAAGAAACTATGCCCATTTGTTTCTGCCTTGGTCGGGAATCGAACCCGGGCCCTTAGGACTACGATCTTCGAGCGCTATCCACTCAGCCGCGAGGCCCCTGTGTGTGTGTGTGTGTGTGTTGTGTGTGTGTTGTGTGTGTGTTGTGTGTGTGTGTGTTGTGTGTGTGTTGTGTGTGTGTGTTGTGTGTGTGTGTTGTGTGTGTGTGTTGTGTGTGTGTGTGTGTGTGTGTGTGTGTGTGTGTGTGTGTGTGTATGGGGGTGGGGAAATTTTTGAAAGCCGGCAAGGGAAAATAGGTGTTAATAGCATTCTCGAGGAGAAAATGATGGGGGAAATCTCTCCCTCCCTGAGAGCATTTTCGGGCTATTCATGCCCGTGCCACTTCTTGGGTGGCTTAATTTTCATCTCCCCCCTGACTCCCCCTGACCCTCCCTAACCCTCCATGACCCCCCCTGACCCTCCCTGACGCACCTATGACCCCCCTGACTCCCCCCATGACCCCCCCGTGTCTGCTTATTAGTGCACAAAATAATTATCACAACCCCCGTCATGCCCCTCTTCACCTGAGAGCTCCAAGTCAAGTACCTCTTCAAACTTTCCATGACAAAATTCTGGAAAAACACGCACGCACACGCATGCTCGTTCGTCACACAGGTAAATTAAAACATTTTTTTTATAATTGAACACATTGGCTGGTCGGCGGAGCAACAAAAGAAGACGAGCAATGTGACATCTACACAGTTCACTCTTGCACTCACGCAGCTATACTGAGCTTACAAGGTGCGTGTTTTAGATTCAGCTACTCTGAAAAAAGAGAGTTCCAATGTTGTTGTTATAGATTAAGCTACTCAAAACAAGTTCCAAGTAGCACGGGCTATGGTGAGCCCGTAACTTACCTGGCACAGGAGCGGGGCAAAAAGCACGTGCTATGTATAGTTAGCCTCGTGGACGGGAGATGTCTCCCGTGGAGAGTTCCAAGTAGCACTAGGCATTTATAAGTGTGGGTACACCTCACTTTGATTCACCTAAACCCCCCTTAATCGTAGGGAGCAGCGAAGGGTAGGGTGAGAATTGTTGCCTGACTCTGGCTTCTAGCTGTCCGCCAGGTCTTACATCTTCCCTCTTCTAGCCTGACTCCTCTGTTGCCTGACTGATTGAAGGCAACAATGCAGGCGATGAGTCACAATAACGTGGCTAAAGTAATGACTTGAGACTGGTCCAGGACGGACCGAAACGTCGTCGTCCCTTCACCTTCTAGTGTGTGGTCTGGTCAACGAAGGCAACAGTCTCCTCACCCTACCCTTCGACGCTCCCTGCGATTAAGGGGGGTTAGGTGAATCGTAGAGGTGTACCCACAAGGTATTCCTCACCTCACCTGTACCCACAGGGTTCACCTGTACCCACAGGGTTCACCTGTACCCACTGGGTTCACCTGTACCCACTGGGTTCACCTGTACCCACTGGGTTCACCTGTACCCACTGGGTTTACCCAGCGTGGTGTACGTGGGGATGTCCTACAGATAAGATAGAGACAATGCAACTTTTAAAGAGTAATTTCATAAATCTCCAATACCAGGTCGGTGGATGATGTAGGCTCGCCTCGTCCATCAGTTGTAGATAATTCAGAATTTTCAAGAAAAGGACGGCAAGGCTCGTCACTATTTTCCACTCATGGTATTTCATTCTCTTGCCACTTTGTCTAAACATTTGTGAACATTGTTGATAACCCAATGTTTTCACGTTTACACAGCCTCGCCGGTTTACAAAGAACATAAGGTTCGGTTCTCGTAAGTCTGTCATCACATCTTACTTCAGTAAGTTCTAGGACTAGGCTTGTAGCGCAACTCAAGGCTGTTTTCATTCTTTTGAGCTTCGAGGTGATCTTTCAATGCTTGTGCTGCATGAGACAGGTGTTAATTGCTCTCGAGTGGAGGAGACACGGGCCCCATGAGGGAGGGGGTAGGTTCTACAGTGGAACCTACCCCCATATCAGTGTTTTTTATTATTATTATTTTCTACCACAGACGTGGCCACACATTTACAATGCTAACCAGCATATATACATTTTCTTCTGTCCTCCATGGACAGGGTGAGAGATTTGTTAAATATATAGTTCAGAGATTTATTTAACAATCAACCACAGAAGGTGATTGTAGTGCTTTTAAAATGCTAGGCTAACGTACAGACATAAATACATAGATACACAGAGTTACGTCTGCCCTACATAAAGTGGTCGATGTGTTCTTTACATTGTATCATTAATGTGCAATTACAAAGGTGAAATGTAATTCTGATCAGCTTCCACATATACTTTATACACATATCAGTAAAGGGAAGGCTACAAGGGTGGGGCGCGGCCAGCAAGCTTCCGCTTTTTGGTATTCGTGACAGCTATGGGCCGTGAATTCCTAACTTAAGGAAATTGAGAGCAGAATGAGAAAGCTGTAAACTGAAGATAAAACCAGGATGAAAAAATGCCACAAAAAATGACAAGCTGGCTTTGCTCAGGGATTCTTGACCATGAATATCCCTTAGTTATTATTGTTAACATCTTTATTGACAAAATTAATTACAATTTTGCTTTAGTGGGAAGTGGGGGTGGGTTAGGAACCCAATAAGCCTGGCATGGGACTTTTATCTCCGAACAATTAAAAACAATTGGCGTTAGATTATCAAAGTTATCAATATGTTGAGGCCATTCCATGTTTTGACTACACAAAAAGAAGCAAACATTTCACAGGAAGTTGCTAGCTTTTATATTTGTGATTTGTCGTTTCCTATAATATATAATCCTTATTTTCTTTCAGTTCTGTTCCTAGTTCCTCGCTATATGTAAAGTAAAACCAAGCTATTGACATCGTTTAAAGACAAAAAAGAACTGGTGTCAGTGGTGGTGTGTTGTGAGCCCATATAGCCTCATGGTGGTGTGTTGTGAGCCCATATAGCCTCATGGTGATGTGTTGTGAGCTCATATAGCCTCATGGTGGTGTGTTGTGAGCTCATATAGCCTCGTGGTGGTGTGTTGTGAGCTCATATAGCCTCGTGGTGTGGTGTGTTGTGAGCCCATATAGCCTCATGGTGGTGTGTTGTGAGCCCATATAGCCTCATGGTGGTGTGTTGGGAGCCCATATAGCCTCATGGTGGTGTGTTGGGAGCCCATATAGCCTCATGGTGGTGTGTTGGAAGCCCATATAGCCTCATGGTGGTGTGTTGGGAGCCCATATAGCCTCATGGTGGTGTGTTGGGAGTCCATATAGCTTCATGGTGGTGTGTTGTGAGCCCATATAGCCTCATGGTGGTGTGTTGGGAGCCCATATAGCCTCATGGTGGTGTGTTGGGAGCCCATATAGCTTCATGGTGGTGTGTTGTGAGCCCATATAGCCTCATGGTGGTGTGTTGTGAGCCCATATAGCCTCATGGTGATGTGTTGTGAGCCCATATAGCCTCATGGTGGTGTGTTGGGAGCCCATATAGCCTCATGGTGGTGTGTTGTGAGCCCATATAGCCTCATGGTGGTGTGTTGTGAGCCCATATAGCCTCATGGTGGTGTGTTGGGAGCCCATATAGCCTCATGGTGGTGTGTTGTGAGCCCATATAGCCTCATGGTGGTGTGTTGTGAGCCCATATAGCTTCATGGTGGTGTGTTGGGAGCCCATATAGCCTCATGGTGGTGTGTTGTGAGCCCATATAGCCTCATGGTGGTGTGTTGGGAGCCCATATAGCCTCATGGTGGTGTGTTGTGAGCCCATATAGCCTCATGGTGGTGTGTTGTGAGCCCATATAGCCTCATGGTGGTGTGTTGTGAGCCCGTATAGCTTCATGGTGGTGTGTTGTGAGCCCATATAGCCTCATGGTGGTGTGTTGGGAGCCCGTATAGCTTCATGGTGGTGTGTTGTGAGCCCATATAGCCTCATGGTGGTGTGTTGTGAGCCCATATAGCCTCATGGTGGTGTGTTGTGAGCCCATATAGCCTCATGGTGGTGTGTTGGGAGCCCGTATAGCTTCATGGTGGGGTGTTGTGAGCCCATATAGCCTCATGGTGGTGTGTTGTGAGCCCGTATAGCCTCATGGTGGTGTGTTGGGAGCTCGTATAGCCTCATGGTGGTGTGTTGGGAGCTCATATAGCCTCATGGTGGTGTGTTGTGAGCCCGTATAGCCTCATGGTGGTGTGTTGTGAGCCCGTATAGCCTCATGGTGGTGTGTTGGGAGCCCATATAGCCTCATGGTGGTGTGTTGGGAGCCCGTATAGCCTCATGGTGGTGTGTTGGGAGCTCATATAGCCTCATGGTGGTGTGTTGGGAGCTCATATAGCCTCATGGTGGTGTGTTGGGAGCTCATATAGCCTCATGGTGGTGTGTTGTGAGCTCATATAGCCTCGTGGTGTGGTGTGTTGTGAGCCCATATAGCCTCATGGTGGTGTGTTGTGAGCTCATATAGCCTCATGGTGGTGTGTTGTGAGCTCATATAGCCTCATGGTGGTGTGTTGTGAGCTCATATAGCCTCGTGGTGGTGTGTTGGGAGCCCGTATAACGTCATGACTTAGCCTCTGTCCCCAACATGTCCCCTAGACAGGAGAGAAGTCTAGTCGAGTATTTGGAGGATTAATCCACTAGTAACGTTGGACGTCTGTTTGTTTGAGATCTTTAAATCATTATACCAAATGCAGTGAATGGAGGTGACGGTGATCACTGGCTTTTATTGAGTTATATAACATAACTTGTGTTTGATGATGACCATGGAAGCTACGCCCAGCAACGTTAATGGAGAAGGGTAGCCTAGTGCGGCACAAGTTGATGTACACAAGTGAAGTGAATTATCAGGGGAAAGAGCCAAGCCATTACGACTATATCGTATATATTACGACTTGGAAGAGGTCAGGATAAGGATTTGTTATGGGACAGGGGAAAAGGAATGGTGCCCAACCACTTGGACGGTCGGGGATTGAACGCCGACCTGCAGGAAGCGAGACCGTCGTTCTACAAGCTTGGGCGAATAGATTCTATGGAAGAATAACAATTATCGAAGTTGGGGGGTAGAAATAGCCTAAGCTACTCTATCCCTTTGAGATGTATTTTTTCTTGTCTCAATAAACATACTTGAACTTGAATTATCGAAGCCAGTGATCTGTGACATGGAGTTTATACTATATTTTTAAGCAGCTGTTTGTACATTGTTTAATATATTTTCGTATGTTCCTGATAAATAATAATTATAATTTTATTATATTGATAACTGGTTCTGCACTGATACGATCTTCATATGTCAGCCCGTCCTCCAAAAGTGGGGAAGTAAATGTAACAGCACAAGTAAGTGTAATTATGTACTATTCCTAACAGTCAGGAAATGAACTTCAGGCGAACCCAATGGTTGTAAATTATGCTTCTATTCACCTTGCACTTGGGTATCTGGCAACTAGGCAACTGTTGTAGATTGCAAACTGGGGTAGGTCTGGTGTGAAAAATATCCACAGTGTAATGTTATTGATAGTTTACATAGTTTACCAAGAGTAAACTCCCGCCCCCTGGACACCTCATACGAGTAAACTCCCGCCCCCCTGGACGCCTCACAAGAGTAAACTCCCGCCCCCTGGACGCCTTTGTTGGCGTCAACGGCCAGCTGCTCGGGCTGACTTGCGACGCCACAAACAGTGGCCATATTTTGATCCAATATTCGGAATATTAAGTACAGTTTATCAAATATGCCATAACTTAGTGCTAAGGCATTAACAAGCACTAACAAGTATATTGGCGATTAATTAATAATTAAATGGAATAAAGTAACACTGCCCTAAACTCTCATTTGAGCAGATGGCCAGACGCCATTCCCTCCGTCAGACCCTGCTCCTCGCCTCGCCGGAGCCCCCACACTATTTAGCCCCGAGTTAGCAACTATACACTCTGTTCTTGGTCATACGATCAGTAAGGGTTGTTCACGGGAAATTTAAGCCAACATAAGAAGTTCAGAAGTGTTGTATAGACATAATCCAGTGCTAGAAGAGGCATTAGGATTGAGGCGAGCACCCTACAAGAACAAGGTATTAATTTGACGTTATATTTAAAATTATACGTGTCAGCGTTTCTTCCAGAGCACCGGTTATATAATGGAGTCCTTACCTCAAACGAAGTGGAGAATTAATTACTGCAGTATTTACGTGCCTCAATAATTAATATAAATCAAATTGTTTATTAGTTATCATATGTAAAATAACCTTATGGTCAATAAATCTAATTGTCTATTGGTCATTATATGTAAATAATCTTATGGTCAGAATTATTTTAAATTTGTATGCTAGGCTACGCGTATTTGTTTTTTTTTTTGTTACTGCGTGTAAGGCAACGAACCAATGCCTCGCTTTATAATCTATCTATTAATTTGTAAATATTAATGTGGGACTTGTGGGGAAGTGTGTGAAGGTAGCGGTAGCCTACCTGCACTATAGCCTCTTCACCCAGCAGTGGGACTACCTCACTAGGCTACACTGCTATTCCCAGCTGTGTTCACTTGGATTTCATTCTTTATTTTCTAATTAATTAATGGTAGAGTTCGTAGAGTGTTCATCGTAGTTAGCAGTGTTTATTCATATGATCTGATTCTTCAGAGTGGATTGGTTAATTAGTGCCCAGTCAGAATTTTACTCGAGTCCAATTAATTCATATTCTGCATAAAGGATTAGGTCGGGGAAGAGCGCTGAGAATCCTCACATTGGGAGTGTGGCTAAAGGGGCCTCCATGGACCACACTCCAGGGGCCAGATTCAAGAAAGGACTTACGCAAGCACATACGAACCTGTACGTCTTTTCTAATTCTTTGGCGACTTTGTTTCCAATTATTAAACAGTTAATGAGCTCTGAAGCACCAGGAGGCTGTTTATAACAATAACAACAGTTGATTGGGAAGTTTTCATGCTTGTAAACTGTTTAATAAATGTAATCAAAGCTGTCAAAGATTGAGGAAAGATGTACACGTTCGTAAATATTTGCGAAAGAGCTTTCGTGAATCCGGCCCCAGGCTTCCTCTTCCCGGACAACGCAAATTCGTAATGTAGTTACAATTAACTGCTCTCCACGAAGCTTAAACATACCAGGAGGCTCACAGGCCAGATGATTCCCACCCGTAATGTGGTGTATCCCGTCGGCTGAACGGGTTGTTGAGGAGTTAAGGTAAGGAGGACCTTGTAGGTGTGTGTGTGTGTGTGACACAGTCGGTTATGTTGATGATTTCGGGGCTTTAGTATCCCCGCGGCCCGGTCCTCGACCAGGACTCCACCCCCAGGAAGCAGCCCGTGACAGCTGACTAACATCCAGGTACCTATTTTACTGCTAGGTAACAGGGGCATAGGGTGGAAGAAACTCTGCCCATTGTTTCTCGCCGGCGCCCGGGATCGAACCCGGGACCACAGGATCACAAGTTCAATGTGCTGTCCGCTCGGCCGACCGGCTCCCCGAATCTAACAAACTTTTGATTTAAAAGATCGTCGATAACTCTATCTTTGTCGAATTGATGTTAATATTACATAATATTTACCTCTAGTCTGATAGCGGTCAAAATAAACTGGCAAATGTTATATATAAGTTATATATATAATATAAATGTTATATATATACATGAGCGCGAGAAAACTAAAATAAAAAGAACCTGCAAAAACAAATTGGCTGCGATTTATATCCACCCGAACTCATTCATATACATGTCTGACCTGCGCTTGAAACACGTTAATGATCCCACGTCCATTATATTACTAATGTGTAGTGTCATCTCCATGCCGTCCCTGGCGCTGACTTATATAACATTACTGATGTGTCGGGATAAGGTCCGATACGTTATCTAGAAATAGTTAGGGGCGATATGATGTATAAAATGTATGAAACTCAATGACAATGGGGATGTAAATCAGGTTTATAATGCATTAACACAATATAGAACCCGAAGCAATGTATATAAATTTAATGAGTGAAGATTTAGGCAAAACCTGGATAAATATTGATTTACAAATAGTTACTGTTTATGTAAACAAACTGTCAGGTAATATGAAACTCGTGGGGTCGCTTGTGTACTCGCCTAGTTGTGCTTGCGGGGGTTGAGCTCTGCTCTTGCGGCCCGCCTCTCAACTGTCAATCAATCAACTGTTACTATTTTTTTTCTCACCACTGCGGATGAGCCTGACTCAGGGGGGCCTGACAGCTGAGTGGACAGCGCTCGGGATTCGTAGTCCGGGAATGGAACCCCAGGCCACAGGATTAAGAGTCCCACGCGCTGTCCACTCAGCTACCAGAGCCCCATTACAAACACAGTGTGTGTGTGTGTGTGTGTATATAATAAATTATAAAATTATATATATATTATTATATATATATTATTATATATAATTGAGAATAAAGCATGGCGATATTTACTGATTATCACAGAGTGCACATTACTGTTTCTCTGAACATTCCCACGTGTGAAATAAAAGCAGCAATTGTTACTATATTATGGTGACATGAGAGGGAGGTCAAATTATCGTGGTGCTCACACAGCATCTGTACGGGAGACTTGCGTAGAGCGCCGCCGTAACTGAGCCTCAGGCGGGAGAATACACTGTCTCGCCGTGAACTTTGCTCGTTTACCAGTGAATTTAACTCGCCCAAGAGTGAGTTTAATTAGCTAAATGTGACCCGAGAAAGGTGGGAGGAGATGGCTTGGCCAACTAGCTCATTAGAATAAATTAAGTAATTGTGATTATGTTCCTGACTAATTAGAGGCCTAAGTGGAGGGGGGATGAGGGGGGGGGGGGGGGTGAAGGATGGATGGAGCCAGTTGGTTTGTTAGTAAGGACATCCTCCTGGGTCAGGCAGGAGCCAGCTGCCTCATTAACTGTGAGCCTGCTAGGTCCTTATGGGGGAACGGGCGCGTACTTGTGGGGTGTTAGTGGGTGGCGGTGTAGCTGGGGGGTGTCGTGGAGGGTGGCGGTGTAGCTGGGGGGTGTCGTGGAGGGTGGTGGTGTAGCTGGGGGGTGTCGTGGAGGGTGGTGGTGTAGCTGGTGGGTGTCTTGGAGGGGGGGGGGGGCGGGGGGGGGGCGCACTCAACACGCCCCCAGGAACTCAAGCACTTATTGGAAAAAATTAATAGGGTCAGAGTGGTGGCAATTATATAAAGGCGTAATCGCGGCTAGGGCGAGGAAGGGTGGGGGCGTCCAGCAGGTGGCCAGGGGACCGGGGGCGTCCAGCAGGTGGCCAGGGGACCGGGGGCGTCGAGCAGGGGGCCAGGGGACCGGGGGCGTCCAGCAGGTGGCCAGGGGACCGGGGGCGTCCAGCAGGTGGCCAGGGGACCGGGGGCGTCCAGCAGGTGGCCAGGGGACCGGGGGCGTCGAGCAGGTGGCCAGGAGACCGGGGGCGTCCAGCAGGTGGCCAGGGGACCGGGGGCGTCGAGCAGGTGGCCAGGGGACCGGGGGCGTCGAGCAGGGGGCCAGGGGACCGGGGGCGTCGAGCAGGTGGCCAGGGGACCGGGGGCGTCGAGCAGGGGGCCAGGGGACCGGGGGCGTCGAGCAGGTGGCCAGGGGACCGGGGGCGTCGAGCAGGGGACCGGGGGCGTCGAGCAGGTGGCCAGGGGACCGGGGGCGTCGAGCAGGTGGCCAGGGGACCGGGGGCGTCGAGCAGGTGGCCAGGGGACCGGGGGCGTCGAGCAGGGGGCCAGGGGACCGGGGGCGTCGAGCAGGTGGCCAGGGGACCGGGGGCGTCGAGCAGGGGGCCAGGGGACCGGGGGCGTCGAGCAGGTGGCCAGGGGACCGGGGGCGTCGAGCAGGTGGCCAGGGGACCGGGGGCGTCGAGCAGGGGGCCAGGGACCGGGGGCGTCGAGCAGGTGGCCAGGGGACCGGGGGCGTCGAGCAGGGGGCCAGGGGACCGGGGGCGTCGAGCAGGTGGCCAGGGGACCGGGGGCGTCGAGCAGGGGGCCAGGGGACCGGGGGCGTCGAGCAGGGGGCCAGGGGACCGGGGGCGTCGAGCAGGGAGCCAGGGGACCGGGGGCGTCGAGCAGGGGGCCAGGAGACCGGGGGCGTCGAGCAGGTGGCCAGGGGACCGGGGGCGTCGAGCAGGTGGCCAGGGGACCGGGGGCGTCGAGCAGGTGGCCAGGGGACCGGGGGCGTCGAGCAGGTGGCCAGGGGACCGGGGACGTCGAGCAGGTGGCCAGGGGACCGGGGGCGTCGAGCAGGTGGCCAGGGGACCGGGGGCGTCGAGCAGGTGGCCAGGGGACCGGGGGCGTCGAGCAGGTGGCCAGGGGACCGGGGGCGTCGAGCAGGTGGCCAGGGGACCGGGGGCGTCGAGCAGGTGGCCAGGGGACCGGGGACGTCGAACAGGTGGCCAGGGGACAGGGGGCGACGAGCAGGTGGCCAGGAGACCGGGGGCGTCGAGCAGGTGGCCAGGGGACCGGGGACGTCGAGCAGGTGGCCAGGGGACCGGGGGCGTCGAGCAGGTGGCCAGGGGACCGGGGGCGTCGAGCAGGTGGCCAGGGGACCGGGGGCGTCGAGCAGGGGACCGGGGACGTCGAGCAGGTGGCCAGGGGACCGGGGACGTCGAGCAGGTGGCCAGGGGACCGGGGGCGTCGAGCAGGGGGCCAGGAGACCGGGGACGTCGAGCAGGTGGCCAGGGGACCGGGGACGTCGAGCAGGGGGCCAGGGGACCGGGGACGTCGAGCAGGTGGCCAGGGGACCGGGGACGTCGAGCAGGTGGCCAGGGGACCGGGGACGTCGAGCAGGGGGCCAGGAGACCGGGGACGTCGAGCAGGGGGCCAGGGGACCGGGGACGTCGAGCAGGGGGCCAGGGGACCGGGGACGTCGAGCAGGGGGCCAGGAGACCGGGGACGTCGAGCAGGGGGCCAGGAGACCGGGGACGTCGAGCAGGTGGCCAGGGGACCGGGGACGTCGAGCAGGGGGCCAGGAGACCGGGGACGTCGAGCAGGTGGCCAGGGGACCGGGGACGTCGAGCAGGGGGCCAGGAGACCGGGGACGTCGAGCAGGGGGCCAGGGGGACCGGGGACGTCGAGCAGGGGGCCAGGAGACCGAATAGAGTAATATATGAGTAATTAGGTTGTGATATTATAATAATTCTCTTATATTTTTGTTACTTTATTATTATTTACTATATTATTTACTATTAAATATAATTATATATTTATTATGTTTACTATATATATTTTATTATTATTATTAACTAATACAGTAGTTGAAGGGCGACGACGATTAAGGGATGCGCCCGTTTGCTGTACAGTAGTTCTTATTGGTGTTTAGAGCTAATGTTTACCGCTCTCTTTAAAGGTAAGCGTTCTTGTGGTGGTGGGAACACTACTAATGACCATGGCGTTGTAGGTGAGTATGTTTACTGTTCCTGCTGGATCACTCTTAGAACTTGGACCGACCCATTCTCACCAGCGGTTGTCTATGTAATGGTTAACTTCTGATAAAACCTCCCTCCCCTCTTCTTTCTTGCTCTCTTTTTCTCTCTCCTCTCTCTCTCCTCTCTTTTCTCTCTCCTCTCTTTTCTCTCTCCTCTCTTTTCTCTCTCCTCTCTTTTCTCTCTGTCCTCTCTTTTCTCTTCTAACACACACTCACACTCACACTCACACACACACACACACACACACACACACACACACACACACACACACACACACACACACACACACACACACACACACACACACACACTCACACACTCACACACAGTCGCCGTGATGCAAAATACGGCTGCTTGTCTTCCTGATTGCAGCATTTGTCTGTATGAAATTGGTGGCATGATTGATTCTTGGAATGTCTTTGTATTTGTGTTCCCATAACTCGTGCTGACGGAGCCAGGCGCTGAGCATATTGACAAATGTATTACAAATAAGTTCCTAGAATTTTTCGAACCGAGAGTTTTATACACAAATTGAGTGTAATTTTTCAGCACTAGTGTCGTGCGTGGAGTGACTGGTATTTAGGAACTCGTTCACTCTTTACGGTTAAAATGTTAACTGACTGTGTGACTGTTCTTTCCGCCCTATTAGAACAGTGTAGAACAGTGACTGTTTTACACCCCTATTATATTTTGTCTTTACTTCTCCCCTATTTCCTGTTCTGTGAGAATTGTGATGGGCATGATGAATGGAGAATAAGAGGAATAATGGGACGCGCTGATTGGTCCTTAGGATACGAATCTGTTCTTTGATTGGCTGTTTTAGACCTTCTTGTAGGTCGTTATTACAGAAGAAATGTTGTGGTCGACTATTAGAAGACGCGAGTCTTGCTCTATGAATGGCCGGTTAAGAGGAATTTCTCATGTAGTGATTGGCTGTTTAAAACGGTTGTTCTTGGGGTAGTAATTGGTGGTTCACACAGTCACAATGAGTTTGTACGGCTCATTGTTCATCTTGGCACAGTAGCTGTGTAACCTCCGCCATATACCATGACCTCCCGCCAGGGGCCTGCCGGCCGAGCGGACAGAACGCTGGATACGTGATCCTGTGGTCCCGGGTTCGATCCCGGGCGCCGGAGAGAAACGATGGGCAAAGTTCCTTTCACCCAATGCCCCTGTTACCTAGCAGTAAATAGGTACCTGGGTGTTAGTCAGCTGTCACGGGCTGCTTCCTGGGGGTGGAGGCCTGGTCGAGGACCGGGCCGCGGGGACACTAAAGCCCCGAAATCAACTCAAGATAACATGTTCTGGAGGTCATGATATTCACTGTCTTTACACTGCAGAACGTTGTTATATATTTATGGTTCATTCGGGTATCTTTTTGAATTGATAACCATTCTTGGTCCGAACTTTTGTCGACATATGTGGAAATCTTGAATGACGTGATCATGTCACTGCATCTTTATTTCTCCAGTGTTGCAATATTATTTCAGCGTTTCATACCTCGAATCCTTTACCCAAAGGACTCGGCTAGTGATAATAAATAAAACCTTTTCCATCTTTATCTCTGGTCTGAAGGCTGCTGGCGTCGCCGGCTTCCGGAGTAGTGAAATGTTTACTCTTGGTGTTGTTTCTTGTTTGTTTCGTTGTTGCTTCACTATAAATTATCATATTAACACAAATCTTATCCCATCACTCATTCTCATCACTTTGCATTTGTTTAGCTTGATGTCGAGCAGCCACTTCTCAGACCATTACTGCAGGTTACCCATCTCCTGCATAATTTTGCAATCTTTATTTTTATTCTTGTATTGTACAACATTGCAGACAAACATGATAGAATCAACATTCCTTAGGTGGGTAGTTTGTGTACTAAGAGCAATTTGTCGTGGGTTGGGTTATCTTGAGGTTATCTTGAGATGATTTCGGGGCTTTAGTGTCCCCGCGGCCCGGTCCTCGATCAGGCCTTCACCCCCAGGAAGCAGCCCGTGACAGCTGACTAACTCCCAGGTAGCTATTTTACTGCTAGGTAACAGGGGCATAGGGTGAAAGAAACTTTGCCCAATGTTTCTCGCCGGCGCCTGGGATCGAACCCAGGACCACAGGATCACAAGTCCAGTGTGCTGTCCGCTCGGCCGACCGGCTCCTTGAGTGCACTATTTTCTTTTATCGAAGAGGTTGGTCCACTCCTCGTTTTTTATAATCACTTTGGAAACTTATAATGTATTTATAGAATTTAAGTATTTTTCGTTTAAATATTCTATCATAGTCAATCATTTTTATTTTATTCAGGGCTAATAACCTCTGTTATGGTTTGTGTGTACTCACCTAGTTGTGCTTGCGGGGGTTGAGCTCTGGCTCTTTGGCCCGGCCTCTCAACTGTCAGTCAATTAGTGTACAGATTCCTGAGCCTACTGGGCTCTATCATGTCTACATTTGAAACTGTGTATGGAGTCAGCCTCCACCACATCACTGCCTAATGCATTCCATTTGTTAACTACTGACACTGAAAAAGTTCTCTCCAACGACCCTGTGGCTCATTTGGGTACTCACTTTCCACCTGTGTGTGTTTACTAGTTGTGTTTACTAGTTGTGTTTTTGCGGGGGTTGAGCTTTGCTCTTTCGGCCCGCCTCTCAACTGTCAATCATCTGTTTACTAACTTTTTTTTTCCCCACACCACACACACACCCACCCCAGGAAGCAGCCCGTGACAGCTGACTAACTCCCAGGTACCTATTTACTGCTAGGTAACAGGGGCACTTAGGGTGAAAGAAACTTTGCCCATTTGTTTCTGCCTCGTGCGGGAATCGAACCCGCGCCACAGAATTACGAGTCCTGCGCGCTATCCACCAGGCTACGAGGCCCCCAAAGTGTGTGTGTGTGTGTGTGTGTGTGTGTGTGTGTGTGTGTGTGTGTGTGTGTGTGTGTGTGTGTGTGTACACATCTCATGGTGTTCCCACTTGCACATTGTACAACTCACCGCATGTGCATGTCCACACCATCACAATATCTGAGTCACGAGGATTGTTTTATTTATGTAAATCTCTATATCATACTGCAAAACGTCCATCAGTAATCCCCAAAGCATTTACTTTATTCCCACAATGCACTTCTCTTATAATCCAGACCAAAAACATATATATAACCGTACATGAATCCTAATATCAAACGGCAAATAATCCTTTTAATATTTCATAAATTATGGGAATACCTAAATTGATCACTCATTTTATTAATAAATGCCAACCTTTAAAAAGTCATCAATGTGCATATTTAATTTTTAAAATGCTCCATCATTCTACTCAAATAAAAAAGATGGTGTATTTGGTGTACAATCGTATTACTGTCGAATTAAATTCAACCATATTTTGCATAGATAATTTCATTTAGCTCTAGAAATGATTTCGCTATAGGATTCCAGCTCTTGGTCCTGGCTTTAACGCTGTTATTGTATCGTGTTCATAACAGCAGCTGTGTTCGAAGCTTTTGTGTTCATAACAGCAGCTGTGTTCGAAGCTTTTGTGTTCATAACAGCGGCTGTGTTCGAAGCTTTTGTGTTCATAACAGTAGCTGCGTTCGAAGCTTTTGTGTTCATAACAGTAGCTGCGTTCGAAGCTTTTGTGTTCATAACAGCAGCTGTGTTCGAAGCTTTTGTGTTCATAACAGCAGCTGTGTTCGAAGCTTTTGTGTTCATAACAGCAGCTGTGTTCGAAGCTTTTGTGTTCATAACAGCGGCTGTGTTCGAAGCTTTTGTGTTCATAACAGCAGCTGTGTTCGAAGCTTTTGTGTTCATAACAGCAGCTGTGTTCGAAGCTTTTGTGTTCATAACAGCAGCTGTGTTCGAAGCTCTTGTGTTCATAACAGCAGCTGTGTTCGAAAGATTATTGTTCATAGAAGTAACTACATTATAGCTTACGTGTGTTCTAAAAGTAGCCGCGTTCAAAGCTTTTGTAAGAGTTCATTATACGATCACCAGCTTTTGTTTTCCTAAGAGAAACGCGATTCAGCCCAGTCAGAGTTGTGCTCGGCTCCGGTCCAAGTTTAATATTTACAGTTTTCCTGTGTAAATCGTGAAATTTAAAGCAGTTTTGAGTCTGTTTCATTTAATTTTATGCAAAGGTCATATGCAGACATAGATATGCTGGTAATAAGAAAGGATTAAAATGCAGTTACCACCATCCCAAATATTTTTTAAATATGCTTAGGAAAGGTGAGTGTCGATTTGGATGAATATGTAGGTTTTTCCATTCTGACATGTGCCAAACCTTACTCGAGGACAGAAAATGCTATGACCTCAGCTGCCCACACTTTCACGTGTAAGGCACAGAACGCTATATACCCTGGAAACACAAACCGAAACTGTCTCTATTTTCCGCTTGTTACAACTTGTAATAAAGTTGTTACATCTTGGCTTAACGTGTTTATGACGTATTAGAACGTTGTTACAACTTGCTATATTGGTTGTTATAACTGGTTAGGAAGTGTTAAAACTTGTTCGAACGTTGTACCAACGTTGTAGTTTCGGTGTGTGTTTGGCGGGTAGAGCGGCAAGCAGGATAATGAATTTGGAGGAAACTCGATAATTTTTTTATACCAAACCAAAAGAGAATTCAAAAGGAGGAGCATGGAGAGTGTATGGAACTGGATGCCAGACCCACTTGCATGCCAGAATTACAGATACAATTACCCACCGAAAGGAAACTACAACTATTGCTGCCCTACAACAATCAGTACTGGTCAGAACAAATTCAATATGTCCGTGCATAATGGGCTTGCCGAAAAAGTCTCCCAGTCAAACTATCCCAAATAGAGTAACCTCATTCATCTTTGCCAACATACAAGGACTAAAAACAAAGTACAGTTCATAAATGGCCTCCTCACGGAGTCAAATGCAGTATTTGGAGCTTTCACAGAAACCCCCGTGCAGGGGAACTCTTAAAGTGAGATCTGGATACCAGGATATAATCTATACAGGTGTGATAGGGTAATTAGGTCACAGGGGAGGAGTGGGTCTGTATATTAGGGAAGACCTTGTATGCTCGGAGCTCCTTAACGTTACAAATGAGGTGGTAAAGGTACTGGGAGTAAAAACAGAGAAAATAAACTTGGTTATTATTCTATTATACAAACCGGCAGATTCAACTGCCGAGGAATTCACAGAACAGATAAACAAAATAGAGAATAGCCTTGATAATTTGGAGAACCCGATACCTGATATTATCTTCCTAGGCGACTTCAATTTGCCTAGTCTAAGATGGAGAATAGCAAACAATATTATAATACCCGGAAATCTATCGGGACATAATCAAACACAGATTAGAGAACTGCTTAGATTCTGTAACAAATGTTCACTCAACCAGCAGATATCGGAGCCAACGAGAAATGAAAATATTCTAGATCTGGTCTTTACGAACAATGAAGACATAATCAGGGACATTACGATTTCAGATATCATATACTCAGATAACAAGCTCATTGAAGTGCAAACTACCATCAATACTCAGAGTAGACCTAAGACAATGATCAAGCGAGAGGGGTTATTCAGTAAAATCAATTTTAATAATAAAAGGATAGACTAGGAGACAATAAACAGGGAATTTACAAACATTCCATTGGAAACTGTTCTAAGTAATACAAGTCCTACAGAAGGAATAGAAAAACTGACTTCGGAAGCGTATCAAGTCTGTCTGAAACATGTTCCTTTGAGGAAAGCCAGAAAGAGATCCAACGTAGAAAGAGAACGCAGACGACACTATAAAAGAAGGAAAAAATAACGGAAATGCATAAGCAGACACGACGTTCCCGTCTAAGAAGGAATAATTTAAATAGGAAGATTGAAGAAATCGAGCGAACATTGAAACACTCGTATCAAACTGAAGAAAGGCAGTTAGAACAGAAAGCAATTCAGGAAATAAAGAAAAATCCAAAATACTTCTTCACATATGCAAAATCAAAACAAAAACCACTGCCAGTATTGGACCTATTCCTACAAGTGAAGGTTCATACACAGATGATGACAAAGAAATTTGTGAAATCCTAAAAAAGCAGTATGAGGACATGTTTAGCATTCCAATAAACAGCATGAAAGTGGAAGATCCGGACAATTTCTTTATGCGTGATATCCAGACTCCTGTAAATATAACTGATATCAACACGAGCGTACTAGATTTTGAAAGAGAAATTGAAAACATGCCCATGCACTCGGCCCCGGGTCCAGATTCATGGAATGCAATATTTGTAATGAAATGCAAGGTGCCAGTAGCACAGGCACTCGGTATAGTGCGGAGGAAGAGCTTGGACACGGGGGAGATACCAGATGCGCTTAAATCAGCAGACATAGCCCGAGTCGAGCTCCTAGTATAATTTTTCCTTGACCAATCTGGGTTGATCATGGTTGGAGCATGCGCACTAATCAGCATTGCACTACTCCTGCTTCCAAGTGGAACCTGGAGCGTCATTAGGTGGTCGTTGATGCCCTCTGGGAGCTTGGCCAGTTTTTAGATAAGGTGGGATCTGAGAGCAACTCTAACGCCAGCTTCTGGTCGTTCGGCGCTACTGCGACCACTCCTCAAAAACATGTACCCACCACCACGTTCTGTAAGCTGACCTTTGTCAGCCAAGCATGTTTAACTTCAGTGGTGCTGTGTACACATTGTAGTGCGCTAGTTCCTTTGTAACTGATGCAGTTCAATTTTCAGGTCTATCTGCCTTGGTGTTGTCCAGCAGAGTTCGAACCCTCCAAATTACCGAGATTGAGAAGCCTCACTTTTTTGTTTGCATTTGTTCCGCCGCTTGGGGGATCTCCGCCAGAACGGCATGCTAGCCAGAGTGAATTGACGCAGGCTATGTTTAAGGCACCTTCTCTAACCTCTTTTCTCCATGGAGGTGAGCAGTGTGTGTCCTGTGGAGGGCTGCTCAGACACCCAGGGGTCTGCCAAACTCTGCTGCTGCTGCTGCATCGGTCTAGTAGAGAGTGACCCTTTGCCCTGAGCCGCCTGTGTGCAGGTCTGTAACTACAGCTTTCAATGTATCCTCACCTGCTGCTTCGCCCTTCCCCACAGAACTTGAGGTTGCGCGGTATGGGTTGAAGTCATGACTTGCGCTTGACTTGGACTAAGGTCTTAATGTCGTTGTGGACGTAGCCCAGGTCATGAACTTGCTGTAACTTGTCTCCGACTTGGAGTCCAATGTGGAGTTAATTATGCGTATTGACTTGGGTTAAGGTGAGGGAGAGTTGCACAAATAGTCAGCTTCACTCTCTCGTCCCTGCCTATCTGGGTCCAGTGGCAGGACAAGTTGAGACGGCAGGAGACAGGATACAGTGGATGGCCAGCAATGTCTCACGCGTCTCACTGCTCCCTAGTTGCGCTCCACAATGCTTTGCTGGTCCGGCTTCCTGTCGTGTAATCATTCTGGTGGTTTCCTCCGCGCAGTCCACCGAGTCCAGTCTTCGCATGCGTAGGTAGACAAGCCTTAGTTCACCGAGGGCCTCAAACCTCACCTGGTTTTGGCCGCCAGTCGAGGCAGTTTACCGGGGGTGTGGTCGCTAGTGCTTGCAGGCACCCAGTAGGAGCCACAGGTGAGAGTTGAGTGCAGGTGGGGACTAATTTATGCCGGTGAACCACCCGAAGGTGTGAGTGTTCCATGTCAGAGCTACTACCCCTCACTGACACCCCAAACATACCTTATTCTTTCTCTATCGACTCTTCCTTGCTATATCCTTACCTACCTTCTTCCACATTTCCCATATACCTACCCTCAATCTCCCTACCTACCTTTCTTGCCTCCTTTGCAACACATTGTGTATGGGTTAGGTTGAGATAAAATGCACGTGTCTTTTTTTAATTTTTGTATTTCATAACTCTTTCATCCTTCTCTCAAGCCTTCTTACCAGTCTTCTGTCCACCATTTTATCTTTAAATACAATTCCAATTTATTTTATCTTCCATTCCCCCTCTCTCCCCTTCCTTCCACTCCAGCCTGGAACTCTTCCCTCTATCTTTTCGGCTTCCCTGTGTTATTCTCTCTCACCTCGGGATCCCTCTCCCCAACGGCTCAAGGGGGATGCTAGAAAGCCAGTTGTTATTCTCTCTCTTTCCACTCTCCCTCTCCTTTTTCCTCTGTGCCTTTCTTCCTTGTAGTTGTCTACCTCGTCTGCTCTTGTGCCGTATGCCTCGTGGTAACCAGAGCGGACGGCCCGGTCTCCGTCACCAGCATACTGTCTGCCTTCTCACTCTTGTGCTTCGCCCAGACAGGTATACATCTCTCCCATTATGCTTCCCCATCACTCCCAGGGAGGTAAGGAGGTTTACATCACCCATCCCCCCTACTGGGCCGTAAACTAGCAGGGGTTTACGAGATGCCGGTATAGAGATTTGCTCTACTCCGGCATCTAGCTTAAACGGAATTAGAAGGTTAATACTAGCGCCCCGAGGGAGAGTTGAGCGCCGGGCCTGGAGATCGCCGGCCCCGGGCAAGACAACAGTCCCGCCATCTCTCGCAGCCTCCAGTATTTACCTGCCTTCATGAAACGTGTTTGTCTTGATTTCATATCTTGCCTGGTTATTGCGAGAGAGAGAGAGAGAGAGAGAGAGAGAGAGAGAGAGAGAGAGAGAGAGAGAGAGAGAGAGAACATCTGAGTGTGGGTGAGGGGAAAGTTAAGGAAGGGAGGGAGGGAAGGAGAAAGAGGGAGTAAAATGAGGGATGAGAGAGAGAGATGGAAATCAAACGTAAGGTGGGGAAAAATGACTTAGTAGTATGGACAGGAAATTCATCGTCCACTTGGAAGTAAAGTTTGTTGTTCTCAGGACATACAGACCTCCGTGGGAGCCGCCAGGACTCGCCTCCCCCCCCCACACTATCTAACACAATTACAATCAACTATTCACAGATAAGAGGAGCAGCGTGACGTCAGGTTACTGTGTGTTTACGGCGGGTTGGTACGTTATAACGAGGGCCCTCTTTTGGAGGGGAAAGTAAGGAAGGGGGAATAGAAGGGAAGGGGGATGGAGAGAGCTAGGGGACGGTGAGAGGGGGTGAGGAAGAGAGGGATGTAAGAAATTCCAGGTACTAGGGTACGGTAAAGATGAGAACCTTAAAGATACTACAGGGTACAAAACACAATCGAATCTGCCCATAGTAGGGAAGCATCATGTCAAGGATTTGGGAATAATGATGTCCGACGACCTAACGTTTAGGGAGCATAACCAAGCAAATATTGCGTCAGCCCGAAAAATGATAGGGTGGATTACAAGAAGTTTCAAATCCAGGGATCCCATCACAATGGTTGTACTCTTCAAATCACTTGTGTTGTCCCGTCTTGAGTACTGCTCAGTACTCACTTCCCCCTTCAGAGCAGGAGAGATTGCTGAAATAAAGGGAATACAGAGAACAAATACGGCACGCATAGACGAGATAAAGCACCTAAATTATTGGGATAGTCTCAAAGCTCTTCAAATATACTCACAAGAAAGGAGACGAGAGAGAGATCATATACACATGGAAAATATTGGAGGGCCAGGTCCCAAATCTACACAGTAAAATAACACTTAACAGAAGTAAACGATATGGAAGAAAATACAGAATAGAACCAGTGAAGAGCAGAGGTGCCAGAGGCACAATCAAAGAACACTGTATAAACATCAGAGATCCGCGGTTGTTCAACGTCCTCCCAGCGAGCATAAGAAATATTGCCGGAACAACCGTGGACATCTTCAAGAGGAAACTAGATTGTTTCCTCCAAGGAGTGCCGGGTCAACCTGGCTGTGGTGGGTATGTGAGCCTGCGGGCCGCTCTAAGCAACAGCCTGTTTGACCAAGTTCTCTAGAGTCGAGCCTGATCCAGGGCCGGGCTTGGGGAGTAGAACTCCTCCCAGAACCCCATCAACCAGGTATCCAGAGGACGTGGACAGGTGGGTTTACACATAATTAAAATAACAACCAATATCAATAGTTACAGAGAAATTACACTAACGTGATATACAATATAGTGAGAAAAACAACTGAGGCTCCTAGGTGACTCGAACCCGCGACCAACGGAATGCCAGCCGCAACGTCTACCACTCTACTACCCTGTTTAGGTTGTACCACCTGGGATTACACAGAGTCGACAGGAAGTCTATAAGCCTGCACTTGCAGCAATTTACAGCAGGGTAGAACACACGAATATCTTATTATTCGTGAGTGTATGAAGTAGCTACAGAGCTCAAAGTACCTCGTATCATTTGGTCTGAAATCATTGATAGCGGGACAGTGAAAAAGTGTTGGAAAGTATGTCCTGGCTAATTGTAAACTGTATTGTTCATAGTTTACAATTGGAATGTTCACCATGGCGCGGAAAACCCTTTACTAAGGGAGAAGGTAAAATAGCCTGAACCCCGCCCAGGTCTCGGTCAGGGAAGATGCACTGATATTGCATATTAGGTCTCGAGAATGGAATGATGGGGGTTTACGGGCTCGCCATAGCCCGTGCTACATGAACATTTCGTTCTGAATAGCTAAATCTAAAACAACAACAACGGAGAAGTAGACAGGGGGGAAGATCACCCCCCCCCCGGTCACGCCGCTCCCCCCCCCCTCACACCGCTCCCATCCACCTCACACCGCACCTCTTCTGTCTTCTTCTGTCCACGAAGGACGGAAGAAAGCGCATACATCTTATCATTGTATAAATTAATGGCCAAGACTGAAGTAGAAAACACAAGAACTCCCAAGATTGCTTCAGTTACCCATCTCTCTCACCCGTTCTCCAGGTGGGTCTCCTCCTCCTCCTGTAGTGTCTTCCTTCTCTTCCTCCTCCTGTTTCCTCCTATATATTTGCTTCTCTTTTCTTTCAATTTCCTCCTTGTCTCCTCCCTCCGACCCCTTCCTTCCTCGGCGTCCCGCGCCATCCCCGCCTCCGGGATAAATCACCTGAAGGTCCGGTATCTGACGGGGAAATCGATGTTTAGCTCTAAGAAGAATGGAACACCAGATTTATATCACCCTGGAGGGGAGGGTTGTGTGGGAGGGGGGGGGAACATGGTAGAGGAGTGATGATAGTAGCGAGTGAGCTCGAGAGGGGGGGGGGGCACAGACGAGTGGGGGGGGGGGGAGAGCACGATCAAGAGAGAGCACGATCAAGAGAGAGCACGATCAAGAGAGAGCACGATCAAGAGAGAGCACGATCAAGAGAGAGCACGATCAAGAGAGAGCACGATCAAGAGAGAGCACGAGAGGGAAAGCCAGAAAGTACCAATATGTAGCGATGGACCATCAGTAAAACACTTTGTGTACTATTAATTTTTAGTCCAGAAAAAATTAAATAATTTATGCTATACTAGGCCTAGGAATATTTATGTACCATATAAGGCTTAATATAGCATATGTATGCACAATATAAGGCCTAATATAGCGTGTATTTGAGATAGGAGAGTTTAGTTTAAGTTCTATATTTTCGATACGATTAAAATAAGTTTCCGGTTTGTCCAAATCCAATAATACAAGTCAACTTTCTGAGTCTCCTTCACTACGTATTGTTACTTTCGAGCAAATAGTTATTATCAGTACTTTCATTTCAGGAGGATGGGCTGAATTATTTACATTTGTAGTTCGTGTGTAAAATATTTGAAGAGAACGAATGGACATTCGTGAAATGTTGGAACGTCACAGGTTGTGATGTGTAAATTGTTATTTATATAAATTACGTTCATATAAGGTAATTAGGTTCATAGCCAGAAGAGTCGTAAAAGGGGAGGGAGATGAGTGATAACAGTGGAAGATAACAGGGGGGGGGGGAAGATCAGTGGCTGCCGTGTTTGGGTTGGAACCAATGTGTGTTTAACCACAGAACGGCACATGGGTTGTGGCACCCTCCCAGGCTCAACATCCCCTGCCTCCCCATCACTCCCCACTCCCTCATTTCCCTCACTCAGTTTCTCCCCCTCCTTCTCACACTCCCTCACCTCCATATCTGGTTCCTGCACCAGCCCTCCAGCGCCAGTACCCAGGGAGTACTAACTAGAGGAACTAACACCAGCCGCACCATCCACCACTAATGACCCCCAAGAGGGCCTACAAACATACAAGCACCACAGGAGACACAGCAAGTAGCGAATTCTGATGAGGTAACCGAGGCAGACCACACACAGCGGGTATCAATGCGGTGTGTCCACTCACAGGATGAGTGGCGCTGCCCAATACTGTCACTATGGCGGTGTGTTCACTCACAGGATGAGTGGCGCTGCCCAATACTGTCACTATGGCGGTGTGTTCACTCACAGGATGAGTGACGCTGCCCAATATTGTCACTATGGCGGTGTGTTCACTCACAGGATGAGTGGCGCTGCCCAATAAACTCGCCTCTCGGGGCAAAATTTAAAAATATTAAAAATTTATCGGCAGCTACTTGGGTGACGTAATAGAACTGAAAAGTGGAGTACCACAAGGAAGCTGCCTCTCCCCCACTACTCAACATGTATACAGCTGACCTACCCCAACATGGAGAATACATCACATACGCTGACGATGTTACCCAAATAATATGCCAACTGGGCCCATCAAAGCCGCTACTAGCCGACAAAACCAAGGCGGCAATTGAACTCATAAACAACTTTGAGAAGCAATTGAAAATCAGCACAAACAAAAAAAAAAATCCAGATAATACACATTGCAAAAAGAAACCCGGACTCCATTATCCTTGACAGCCGCCCGATCCAATATGCGGAGGTAGGCAGAATACTGGGACTCAGGATCAATAGAACAGGGGTAAAAATTCACGTAAGGGACGGACTAAACAAAGCCAAAGCAGCCTTAGGAAAACTGAGAAGATTCCGAAGCCTCGGTACTAAACTTCAGATCCACCTATATAAGGTACTAGTTCGGCCGCATCTAGAGTATCCCCCAGTACCACTACACACCATAAAGAAAACTAACATGCAGAAACTGCAAGCAGTACAAAATAAGGCGCTAAGGAGAGCAGCGAAACACCGTCCAACATATGATCAGACAATCCAGGAGCTCCATGAACTCCTGAACACACAGCCACTAAACATCAGACTGCAGCACCAAGCCGTCAGGGTGTGGAACACTATCCAAATGTTAGAGGACCCAATGTTAGAGAGATTGCTCCAAGATGAGACGCCCCGCTCCCACAGCTGGTGGCCCAAGATGAGACGCCCCGCTCCCACAGCTGGTGGCCCAAGATGAGACGCCCCGCTCCCACAGCTGGTGGCCCAAGATGAGACGCCCCGCTCCCACAGCTGGTGGCCCAAGATGAGACGCCCCACTCCCACAGCTGGTGGCCCAAGATGAGACGCCCCGCTCCCACAGCTGGTGGCCCAAGATGAGACGCCCCGCTCCCACAGCTGGTGGCCCAAGATGAGACGCCCCGCTCCCACAGCTGGTGGCCCAAGATGAGACGCCCCGCTCCCACAGCTGGTGGCCCAAGATGAGACGCCCCGCTCCCACAGCTGGTGGCCCAAGATGAGACGCCCCGCTCCCACAGCTGGTGGCCCAAGATGAGACGCCCCGCTCCCACAGCTGGTGGCCCAAGATGAGACGCCCCGCTCCCACAGCTGGTGGCCCAAGAGCCAACGATTCACTAGATGAAAATCCAGTCCCACAGTATATAATTCCCAGATGAAATACTGACCAGAAACCCCCCCAATAATTGGAAAAATTGAGTGTATATATTAGTGTGTGTATAAATAAATATATATATATATATATATATATATATATATATATATATATATATATATATATATATATATATATATTAATATATATGTGTGTGTGTGTATATGAATACTACACAGTATTCATCTATAGACATCCATATATGGTGAAACACATGTGAAGAACCTCTCACACACTCACAGCTCCCTGACAAGAGGGAGCCAGCTTAGCTTAGCTGCCAACACCCACACATCGTGTCAGCAAGGCGGACAGCCCGCCTGCTTTCATACCTCTCACTGTATTTCCCCACTTCTATACTTCCCTTCACCTATGCCTCTCCTTCCTCTCCACGCCCCCCCCCCCAAAAAAAAAACTGTTATTGCTCCCCGAATGAGCACAGTTCCGCTTGTGTAGCTGTCGCTTCCTCCCTCCTCCTAGCCCTCTTCCCTCCCTCCCTCCCTCTGTCCTTCTAGCCCCCTTCCCTCCCTACCGCTTCCCTCCCTCCCTGTGTCCTTCTAGCCCCCTTCCCTCTAACCCTTCCCTCGGTAATTTGATGCTGCGGTTCCGTCATTGATGTTCTTGCCGCTGTGGGTCCATGGAGTACCGGGAGTGTGGGGGGGCGGCGCGTGTCGAGTGTTGCATCTCGAAGCCTGTGTGTGTACGCATGGAGATGTCCTCGAACGCGTATGAACGCATGTGAGCGGTCGTGTGGGCGTGCGTCAATGTGGGTGTGCATGCGTGCGTAAACTCGTGCAATTGCGCCAGGTACTCTTCTAACCTATTCAGCCAGGCAGGGAAAAATGTGAAGGCCTCAACTCTACCGAGGACTCGTTGGGAGAGCTTGAAGAGACTGGGGGAGAAAAAGTTAAGTCAACTGGGAAAGAGGCAGAGGGGGAGAGAGAGGGGGAGAGAGAGGGAGGGGGAGAGGGAGGGGGAGAGGGAGGGAGATGGAGAGGGAGGGAGATGGAGAGGGAAAGAGGGGGAGCGGAGAGGAGAGGAGGGAGAGGGAGAGAGAGAGAGAGAGAGAGAGAGGTAGGTAGGTAGGTAGGTAAGTAGGGAGATAGGTAGGTGGAAAGGGGAGTAGAGCGAGCGAGAGAGGACATAAAGAAAAGGGCGCAGGGTTGAAGAGCAGGCGAGTGAGAGTAGGGTGGAAGAAAGGGGGAAGCATAGTGTGTATTGGGGGGGGAGGGGGCTGTAATATCACCCAGGGGAGGGTGAGGGGAACCTTAATACACCCGGAGGGGCAGGTGTAGGAGGCTGGGGGCAGGTGTAGGAGGCTGGGTGCAGGTGTAGGAGGCTGGAGGCAGGTGTACTACATGCCAGTGGGTTGCCTTCACTTTTATCACACTTAAAAAAAATGTTCCCAGGCTTACCACTAAACAAACTTGGTGTCTGTTATTCATTACCTTGAAGCTGTACTTACAGACTGCTCACCCTGGTCAACACAAGGGAATCTAGTAGTTGTAGCGCGCGCGCGCGCGCGCACACACACACACACACACACACACACACACACACACACACACACACACACACACACACACACACACACACACACACACACAGTGTCAGAGTAGTTAGTAAATGGAATGCATTAGGAAGTGATGTGGTGGAGGCTGACTCCATACACAGTTTCAAATGTAGATATGATAGAGCCCAATAGGCTCAGGAATCTGTACACCAGTTGATTGACGGTTGAGAGGCGGGACCAAAGAGCCAGAGCTCAACCCCCGCAAGCACAATTAGGTGAGTACACACACACACACACACACACACACACACACACACACACACACACACACACACACACACGTACGTACGTCAGTCATGTACACCAAATATGTAAGACCAATCCTGGAGTATGCAGCCCCAGCATGGAGCCCGTACCTTGTCAAGCACAAGACGAAGCTGGAAAAAGTCCAAAGGTATGCCACTAGACTAGTCCCAGAACTAAGAGGCATGGGTTGCGAAGGAAGACTGCGGGAAATGCATCTTACGACACTGGAAGACAGAAGAGTAAGGGGAGACATGATCACTCCCTACAAAATCCTCAGAGGAATCGACCGGGTAAACAAGGATAAACTATTCAACACTGGTGGGACGCGAACAAGGGGACACAGGTGGAAACTGAGTACCCACATGAGCCACAGAGACGTTAGAAGGAACTTTTTCAGTGTCAGAGTAGTTAACGGATGGAATGCATTAGGCAGTGATGTGGTGGAGGCAGACTCCATACACAGTTTTAAATGTAGATATGATAGAGCCCAGTAGGCTCAGGAATCTGTACACCAGTTGATTGACAGTTGAGAGGCGGGGCCAAAGAGCCAGAGCTCAACCCCCGCAAGCACAAATAGGTGAGTACATCGTTCAGGACCCTGTATACCACTTATGTCAGACCAATCCTGGAACATGCAGCTCCAGCCTAGAGTCCATACCTAGTTAAACCCAAAACAAAGTTAGAGAAGATTTAGTGGTATGCCACCAGGCTCGTCCCGGAACTGAGAGGTATGAGCTACGAGGAAAGGCTAAAGGAGCTGAACCTCACGTCCCTGGAAAACAGAAGAGTAAGGGGAGACATGATAACCGCCTACAAAATTCTCAGGGGAATTGACAGGGTGGACAAAGACAAATTCTTCAGCACGGGTGGGACACGAACAAGGGGACACAGGTGGAAACTTAGTACCCAGATGAGCCACAAAGACATTAGAAAGAATTTTTCAGTGTCAGTAGTTAATAAATGGAATGCACTAGGAAGTGATGTGGTGGAGGCTGACTCCATACACAGTTTTAAATGTAGATATGATAGAGCCCAGTAGGCTCAGGAATCTGTACAGCAGTTGGTTGACAGTTGAGAGGCGGGACCAGAGAGCCATTGCTCCACCCCCGCAAGCACAATTAGGTGACTACACAGACACACACACACAGGAAGAAGCTCCGTAACAGCTGTCTAACTCCCAGGTACCTATTTATTGCTAGGTAACAGAGGCATCAGGGTGAAAGAAACTTTGCCCATTTCTTTCTGCTTGGTTCGGGAATCGAACCCGGGCCACAGAATTAAGAGTCCTGCGCGCTGTCTACTCAGCTACCAGATCCCCGTCTGTCTGTGTGTGTGTGTGGAAAAAAAACTTGTGGAAGAAAAGAAAGTTAGACAGCTGCTACGGGCTACTTCCTGGGTTGGGAGGGAGGGAATGATTGACAGTTGAGAGGCGGGCCGAAGAACCAGAGCTCAACCCCCGCAAGCGCAACTAGGTGAATACACTCACGATAACTTCAGTAAGGTTGTATGTGTCTCCTGTAATGGTTATCATCTTCCTCGAATGTGTTTAGTAAAGTATGTTGAAATAATACGTCAAAACATGTACAATCTGATATCAAGATATCAATAACATGACAAACAATTATGTATCTCAACATAAATATTCCGTGTGAGTCTTTCATGGTGGTTGAGGGTGAACATGAAACCCGAGGTGACATGATGGACTGCTATATTCTCACACTGGTTAAGACACATTAATGAGACAGGTCAGATGGGATCCGGCTTCTCAGTTTTAGCCCCGTGATCCTGTTATGGTAATGCCCTGTCCCCTCCGGTTTGTCTCGTCCTACTGGGGAGTCGAGCCAAAGTTGTAGACATGACCCGGAGGGCTGTGGAATATATTGTTTACACAGCACGGGCGCCGTCCTTGTAACGGCAGCAGGTCATGTTAGTCCCTCGACCGATGGTCAGAAATGCAGCACTCCTTGCTTATCAACCCATCCCTGCCCGTGTGTGTGGCAGTGCACAAAAGAAAGTTGTTTTCACATATCCATACATTAAAACATTGATTGTAACCATGATATATATGTGCTCCAGCCTACAGTTTAGACCAATTGTCTTATGCATGACCCTCTGTCCTGCGTGACAGTGAATATCAGCATTATCCTCAATTTAATAAGACTATCAAAATCCTCAGATTAGGCAAAATTGTAATTAATTTTGTCAATAAAGATGTTAATAATAATAATAACTCCTTGCTTCTCTCAATTAATTTAGTGTGTTTTTGGTATACAATTTTCAAAAAGCGTCAACTAGTGAAGTCTAGAGACATTCAGAAGAAATATAAAGGGCAGTGTAACATTTTGTTGGTTTTAATTAGCAAATAATTTGTAAAATAGCTTAGATGCAAATAAGATAGGCAATTACATTCTTAAGTATTGATTGTAGAGTAATAATGTAATAGGTCTGCCCACCAACACTGCCTTCTTAAGTCTCTATCTTGCTCTGATGAATGCGAATTAAGCCGAAAACGAGTTCAAACATTCCCTAATTTTTCAAATGTATTTTTCCGTATACTTGGATCAGTGTTTTAGTGATCGTCGTTGCATTTATTATACAAATAGTCGAAATAAATCACATGAACGCTGTGACTAATAACATGTTGTGAAGACCGGTATAGCTAGTATTCAAAGCCCGGGTTATTATGACGTGTTGGTAGCTAGGGTGTTGTGCCGCCGCCTGCTTGATGGGGTTCTGGGAGTTCTTGTACTCCCCAAGCCCGGCCCGAGGCCAGGCTTGACTTGTGAGAGCTTGGTCCACCAGGCTGTTGCCTGGAGCGGCTCCTGAGGGCTTATTTCCCGCACAATGATACACTTAAATTTACTAACTTAACAGACCGTCAAAGCGAAAACTGTCATGAAAGATTATCGCCAAAATAACTAAAAATCTGCCGACTGGAGTCTTCGACTTGGGACCTTTTTTATGCATTCCAAGACTGTATTCTTAAGTCATTTTTTATTGTACCAATTACGAGATTGGTACAATTGGTATTACCAATTGTACCAGTCTGCTTAATCTAGTACTGACAATAAGAGATACTAGTACAAAACTCTTAATCTGGGGAGGAAGGCGGAAGTCGTGATCGCTAATGTTCGTGTTATGGTCTCCAAGCCTCCCACTGTTGTACATGGCGTAGTTTGATTTAAGTTTAATGGCGCACGAATTATTTGTAGGATCTGGCCTTTGAAGTCGTGGATGGAGGTGGCTTCCAGTACTTCCAGTGTCTTCCACTTGTTAGGCGCCCATACATGGTACGAGTATTTCCTTGTATATCTGTGACTCTTTGTAGTGTGTTTCTAGTTCCCCCTATGTTCTCTTATCCTATTTTTTTCACTTTAAAAACAGTGTGTGATACGAATGCGTGTTTTTTTTATATAACTAAAGCTGCTTGAAGGAGGATTGACACAACAGATAAAGTCTGCCAATGATCCTTGAAGTTAAAATCCCCGTCTAAAACCTGTCTAAATCCATTCATATTATAATTTACTTTTTCATTTCTGGATTTCCATATCTCATTATATGTATAATTATTACTCTTATTTAGTAATGTGGCTTGACTTCTTACTAAAGTCAAGAAGTCAGGCTACACTACTTCTTAATGGGATTACTTTAGTCTCGCTTCACCCGTCTTGACCCTGATATAAACTCCTACAGGTTATCTTAGATACGTTATCTAACATTTAACATCACCCTCAACTGATCAGTCTCAGTATAAATCAAAGACAAGTCATACTAGAGATGTCACCCTCGGCAGCCCGTCCTCGAAGGGTCAGCATCGACAGTGTTCAACCATCGCCAAGTCGCATCCTCAAGAGGTCTCCCTCAGGACGTCGTCCTCGACAGATCAACCTTGGGAGGTGAAAACCGGTTACATTTTTGCTGACAATATGGTTTCTTTCAGGCTTTGTGAAGAGGTCTTTTGTGTGCCCCCCCCCTCTCCCCATGGTTACGGACGGCTGGTGCTGGTGGTGGTGGTTGGTGGTGGTGGGTGGTGGTGGTGATGGTGGTGGTGATGGTGGTGGTGATGGTGGTGGTGGTGGTGAGTGGTGGTGACGGTGCTGCTGGTGACGGTGCTGCTGGTGGTGGTGGTGCTGGTGATGGTGGTGGATGGTGCTGCTGGTGGTGGTGGATGGTGGTGGTGGTGGTCCTCCTCCTCGTCTAGGTACACCATTCCCTCTACTTCCATCTCAACCAGATATATAAAAACATATCCTATCATCTTATTATACAATCGCTGCCTTTTGCTGCGTCCACATCCACCGCCATCCTTCCCGGCTTATTTCAGTCTATCCTCTTTCCTCGCTCTACCATCCATCCATCCTTGCCTTGCCTCTCCCATTCGACCATCCGCAACCTTAAATCAGTGAAGCCTGTGCAGTGGGCAATGATCCCTTAATGATACCGTAGCAGGTATCTCCCTCCCAGTCGTGGAGGCGGTCATAATGATGGAGATACTAGTGAGGAATGACTGGTGGACCGGTAGCTAAGATTAGAGCCCTCGGCACGCCTTCCCCCTGCACGCACCCGTGGTACTCACGCACGCACGCCACTCCAGCACGCACTGGTGCTGCTCATGCACGCACGCACGCATGCTTCCCCCCCTGCACGCACGTAAGCATAGTCATGCGTTACTGTGTGGGTGTTGGCACGACAACTCTGCTACCCACATGACCATTGAGTACATGTATTTGCCGACCGCAGTACGCATTCGTGTACTCTCACAGGTGTACTGTGCTTCTCTTAAGCCAACTCATGAGTGATGGACCATCAGAAAGTACCAATATGTGGTGATGGACCATCAGAAAGTACCAATATGTAGTGATGGACCACCAGAAAGTACCAATATGTGGTGATGGACCATCAGAAAGTACCAATATGTAGTGATGGACCATCAGAAAGTACCAATATGTAGTGATGGACCATCAGAAAGTACCAATATGTAGTGATGGACCACCAGAAAGAACCAATATGTGGTGATGGACCATCAGAAAGTACCAATATGTAGTGATGGACCATCAGAAAGTACCAACACGTGGTGATGGACCATCAGAAAGTACCAATATGTGGTGATGGACCATCAGAAAGTACCAATATGTAGTGATGGACCATCAGAAAGTACCAACACGTGGTGATGGACCATCAGAAAGTACCAATACGTGGTGATGGACCATCAGAAAGTACCAATACGTGGTGATGGACCATCAGAAAGTACCAATATGTAGTGATGGACCACCAGAAAGTAAAGTTGACTTTTGTATTAGTGAATTTGTACAAACGGGTAAACTGTTTTAATGGCAACATTAGACCTAACCTCTCCCAGAAATCCTACACCTAATCAACTATTTTAGACATAATGTTACTAGGCCTGGCAATATTATAATTTTTTTTAGCATTTTTTTTCGGGCTTTATAAAATTATTAATAATAAGTGGTTTGCTGGCGGTCCATTTTAGTACTTTGCACCATATAGTTACTATGTGGTGACAATATTTGATATATATATGATATATATTTGATATATAAGTACTATCAGTTCAGGAGGAGTATATGTCTTTACAGGTGTATATCTTTTGAACACCGGGAGAGGTCGGTTAGGTATTCCCCTTGTGTATAGAGGGAGTGTGTTGAATATATACTTGGTTTATATTAAGTGAGAAGCAATGGTCTCATCTGGGTGTATGCGTCTGGGTGTATGCGTCTGGGCGTACGCATCCAGGCGTACGCATCCGGGTGTACGCATCCGGGCGTACGCATCCGGGTGTACGCATCCGGGCGTACGCATCCGGGTGTACGCATCCAGGCGTACGCATCCAGGCGTACGCATCCAGGCGTACGCATCCGGGTGTACGCATCCGGGCGTACGCATCCGGGTGTACGCATCCGGGTGTACGCATCCGGGTGTACGCATCCGGGTGTACGCATCCGGGTGTACGCATCCGGGTGTACGCATCCGGGTGTACGCATCCGGGTGTACGCATCCGGGTGTACGCATCCGGGTGTACGCACCCGGGTGTACGCATCCGGGTGTACGCATCCGGGTGTACGCATCCGGGTGTACGCATCCGGGTGTACGCATCCGGGTGTACGCATCCGGGTGTACGCATCCGGGTGTACGCATCCGGGTGTACGCACCCGGGTGTACGCATCCGGGTGTACGCATCCGGGTGTACGCATCCGGGTGTACGCATCCGGGTGTACGCACCCGGGTGTACGCATCCGGGTGTACGCATCCGGGTGTACGCATCCGGGTGTACGCATCCGGGTGTACGCATCCGGGTGTACGCATCCGGGTGTACGCATCCGGGTGTACGCATCCGGGTGTACGCACCCGGGTGTACGCATCCGGGTGTACGCATCCGGGTGTACGCATCCGGGTGTACGCACCCGGGTGTACGCACCCGGGTGTACGCATCCGGGTGTACGCATCCGGGTGTACGCATCCGGGTGTACGCATCCGGGTGTACGCATCCGGGTGTACGCATCCGGGCGTACGCATCCGGGCGTACGCATCCGGGTGTACGCATCCGGGCGTACGCATCCGGGTGTACGCATCCGGGCGTACGCATCCGGGTGTACGCATCCGGGCGTACGCATCCGGGCGTACGCATCCGGGTGTACGCATCCGGGCGTACGCATCCGGGCGTACGCATCCGGGCGTACGCATCCGGGCGTACGCATCCGGGCGTACGCATCCGGGTGAAGGGCTGCCAAAGAAAGCTACAAGGTTCAAGTCATTTTCTAACATTATCCGAATTTGTATTATTTTTCGGTCATACGAAAATGACCAATCACCGGATTTTAATTTCTCCCCCCCCCCCCCACTATGCAGATCCGGTTAACTGCCTAGTAATCATCCGATATCCGGTTAATTGGAACAGTAATTATCTGGGGTCTGGTTTAACGGAACAGAATTTTATCTTTCGATGAGTCGGCTTTGATGTATTTTTTTCAAAACACTGCCCGGTATTATATATATATATATATATATATATATATATATATATATATATATATATATATATATATATATATATATAAATAAATAAATTGGCGCGCGCATGCTTTTCCTAATAGCCAGAACTGCTCTTCTTGGCCTAGTATGCAAGCTCCGATCTGCCTAATGGGCAAAGAATGATTTTCGTTATTTTCAAGTATTTTTTCCCAGATTGGTTCTTTTCTAACAATAATCTATTATATTAGGAACTTGAATTACCGACTTAAATATATTAGGTTATGTACGATATGTTTATAATTATAAATAGTTATAAATTATTAACATTATATAATTAGGTTTAGTTTAGTGACTCGCGTTATACACACGTGTCAGTGTATCCCACACCTTGGCTCCTGCGTGTGGGTGTAGAGGTGTGGGTGTACTCGTGTGGGTGTAGTCTGGTCGGCCGAGCAGACAGCACACTGGACTTGTGGTCCCGGGTTCGATCCCGGGCGCCAGCGAGAAACAATGGACAGAGTTTCTTTCACCCTATGCCCCTGTTACCTAGCAGTAAATAGGTACCTGGGAGTTAGACAGCTGCTACGGGCTGCTTCCTGTAGGGTGTGTAACAAAAAGGAGACCTGGTCGATGACCGGGCCGCGGGGACGCTAAGCCCCGAAATCATCTGAAGATAACCTCAAGATAACCATCATTACTGCAGGCCAGAGTGTGGGCGGGTCGATTGTAAAATCCTGGTTGGGCTCCAGTTTGGGGGCCTCCAGAACCTTCCAGTGAATTTAGTAGTTCCAGGTGGGGTCGATTGTAGCCCATCGTGGCCCAATCGGTTCAGGCAGGTGTCTGGGAATCACCAGAACGCTAATTCAAGTCACCTCGTTGCTTCAAAATGATATCATTGACATATCGCACCATTGTGATATCGTTGTGAACATTATTTGTGCTTTAATGATAATAAGTATATATCATAGGATAACTAAACTGTTAGTGCTGGGTTTGTGCACAATTGTGATCCCTCGTAATAAAGAGTCAACACCATATGACGTCACACGTAAACAAAGTTTAGGGCGGTGGGAAAAGTTTTGATTGGCTACCGCCGCCATGATGGAACTTTCTCACAATTTACTTTCAGGGAAATTATTGGGTAATCTCAGTGGATTTGTGGGATCTGGCTCACCCTCGATGATCTGGCTCACCCTCGAGGATCTGGCTCACCCTCGAGGATCTGGCTCACCCTCGAGGATCTGGCTCACCCTCGAGGATCTGGCTCACCCTCCAGGATCTGGCTCACCCTCCAGGATCTGGCTCACCCTCGAGGATCTGGCTCACCCTCCAGGATCTGGCTCACCCTCGAGGATCTGGCTCACCCTCCAGGATCTGGCTCACCCTCCAGGATCTGGCTCACCCTCCAGGATCTGGCTCACCCTCCAGGATCTGGCTCACCCTCGAGGATCTGGCTCACCCTCCAGGATCTGGCTCACCCTCCAGGATCTGGCTCACCCTCCAGGATCTGGCTCACCCTCGAGGATCTGGCTCACCCTCCAGGATCTGGCTCACCCTCCAAGATCTGGTTCACCCTCGAGGATCTGGCTCGCCCTCCAGGATCTGGCTCGCCCTCCATGATCTGGCTTACCCTCGAGGATCTGGCTCGCCCTCCAGGATCTGGCTCACCCTCCAGGATCTGGCTCACCCTCGAGGATCTGGCTCACCCTCGAGGATCTGGCTCGCCCTCCAGGATCTGGCTCGCCCTCCAGGATCTGGCTCACCCTCGAGGATCTGGGTCACCCTCGAGGATCTCGCTCACCCTCCAGTGGAAGCTTGCTCGCTCTCTCCAAATAAGCTTTCTCTCCCTGAAACCCCGCCGTCTCCCTGCAGGCTTGCCCACTCCCCAATAAGCTTGCTCGCTTCCTCTTCCCTATAAGCTTATTTCCCCCGCCGCCCCCCCACTTTCTCCCCCGCCGCCCCTCACCTCTTCCCCCGCCGCCCCCCATAATAATAGAGCGCCCCCCCAGCTCCTGGCTCACGAGTCTCAAAGTTCACTGTGAACTATGCAAACATTTTCTGATAATGGCAAGTGTTTGCGCGCGTGAGATTGAGAATGTTCAAGCGTGGCATTATTTAATACACTGGTGCGTATACCATCGTCTATATTAATGATATGCATTTATATATATATATATATATATATATATATATATATATATATATATATATATATATATATATATATATATATATATATATATATATATATATATATATATCAGCTTTGTGAAGCTTGGTCATGGTGATAGTTACAAGGTAACAGCTAATGGGGTTAAAACTACGAAGTCTTGTGTCGAATAAGATTTAAGGTCTCGTGATTAGTAGGAATTTAATGCCTAGAAAACATTGCATAAATGTTCCATACAGCTTAAGTTACATTCTCTAGAAAGGCGAAGAGTTTAGGGGTAACATGACAGAGGTAAATAAATAGATGAAAGGGCATAACAGAGGCGATAATAATGTTAAAATATATCGTCAGACGATATAATATTAAACAGTGGATACTAGTTGGATAAGTTTATATTCAGGAAAGACCTGGGTAAATACTGGTTTGGAAACATTGGAAACAAGATTGTTTACTGTTGTAGAACAAATTTTCTGGTAATAGACGCAGGATCGATCATTTCACGCGCAGGTCAACAAACATTATATATATATATATATATATATATATATATATATATATATATATATATATATATATATATATATATATATATATATATATATATATATATATGATGAGTTTGAGTGGATATAAATAAGAGCTACCTCGTATGGGCTAATTGGCCTTCTGCGGCTTCATTTATTATTATATGTATGTTTACAGTATTTATGGATACAGTTAAGGGGGAAAAAGGGAATGGGAAGGAGGGAGGAGTTGGAAATTGCCTTTCAAAATTTTGTAGAGATTTTGTTTTTATTTTGAAGCCAATGGTTCTGGACTGTGTGTAATTAGCTGAAATGGCCAGTTTATAGTGTGTGGTGTCTGCTCCTCGAAGACTTGCTTGGTGGAACCACTTGAAAAGCCTAGCGAACTCTCCTCATTGGTCGAGAATGACAAACATGTGTGAATCATCATTGTAAAGTCTCTACTGGAGAGTCACAGGAACACTCTCCGACACTTGCACTAAGAACAGTCACTTGGGGCTTGTTCGGGAGTTGTAAAGTGGCCTGGACCGCCATTTTGGGAAACAACGATATTGAAGAAGTGAACATCAGGACCTGTGAACACGGCTGTTCCGAGCATTGAAGATTCCTGTTAGAAAAGAACAATTGTTAAACGTCACGGCACCTTTAGGTTAGGCGCCCAACCCACACATTTGGAAACGAAGATTTGACATTTCGGTCCATCCTGGAGCATTATTATGGTCCACAACTAGACGGTCCAGGGTGGACCGTAACGTCAATTGTTCATTTTCAGATATTGGGTAAATATGTGATGGTGTGTGACCCCGTGGAGGCCCAGGACACAACCATACAAGACAGTGACCCCGTGGAGGCCCAGGACACAACCATACAAGATAGTGACCCCGTGGAGGCCCAGGACACAACCATACAAGACAGTGACCCCGTGGAGGCCCAGGACACAACCATACAATACAGTGACCCCGTGGAGGCCCAGGACACAACCATACAAGACAGTGGCCCCGTGGAGGCCCAGGACACAACCATACAAGACAGTGGCCCCGTGGAGGCCGAGGACACAACCATACAAGACAGTGACCCCGTGGAGGCCGAGGACACAACCATACAAGACAGTGACCCCGTGGAGGCCCAGGACACAACCATACAAGACAGTGACCCCGTGGAGGCCCAGGACACAACCATACAAGACAGTGACCCCGTGGAGGCCCAGGACACAGCCATACAAGACAGTGGCCCCGTGGAGGCCGAGGACACAACCATACAAGACAGTGACACCGTGGAGGCCGAGGACACAACCATACAAGACAGTGACCCCGTGGAGGCCCTGGACACAACCATACAAGACAGTGACCCCGTGGAGGCCGAGGACACAACCATACAAGACAGTGACCCCGTGGAGGCCCAGGACACAACCATACAAGACAGTGACCCCGTGGAGGCCCAGGACACAACCATACAAGACAGTGACCCCGTGGAGGCCGAGGACACAACCATACAAGACAGTGACCCCGTGGAGGCCCAGGACACAACCATACAAGACAGTGACCCCGTGGAGGCCCAGGACACAACCATACAAGACAGTGACCCCGTGGAGGCCGAGGACACAACCATACAAGACAGTGACCCCGTGGAGGCCCAGGACACAACCATACAAGACAGTGACCCCGTGGAGGCCCAGGACACAACCATACAAGACAGTGACCCCGTGGAGGCCCAGGACACAACCATACAAGACAGTGACCCCGTGGAGGCCCAGGACACAACCATACAAGACTACAAGACAGTCTGACTTGCTCCCTCCTCCCCCCCCCCCAGGATGCCGAGTCCGGTGGTTGAGCAAGGTTGCCGCTATACTCCAGTAAAGGCTACAGACAGCCAGCATGGTACACCTTCCATGATCTAGTGTAGCGGCGTTTCACAGGAACCAATAAGAACTAGCGCACTTTAATAGGCCGCCGGCTCATTGGTTGAAATATGCCTAGGTGGCGCCACCACGTAGTTTACAAGGTATCAAAATCCGCGGCTAGTATTCTCCGCCATGTAAACTAAGTTCACACGAGGAAGGTGGCCTCAGCACGTCTCTCTAGGAACTCCTGACATTAACCACGGGGACTTGCTGGACACACGCAACAAGGCACGTTATTCTCAATGCTGGAAATGGGGCATTAATTTGGTGCCTTAACAAGTTGGGTAGAGACTGTGGTGTTGGCCTCAGTCTGGCAGCCTGGTGTGGTTTATATATTATATGCGGAGAGTTGACAAATATTACCTGCGTAGCGTGCTTGAGGAAGGTCGGCCTCGACTGTGTATTCCCCGTCTCTGTCTCTCTCGCTCTCTCTCTCTCTCTCTCTCTCTCTCTCTCTCTCTCTCTCTCTCTCTCTCTCTCTCTCTCTCTCTCTCTCTCTCTCTCTCTCTCTCTCTCTCTGTATGTGTGTCTCTGTGTCTCTGTGTCTCTCTCTCTCTCTCTCTCTCTCTCTCTCTCTCTCTCTCTCTCTCTCTCTCTCTCTCTCTCTCTCTCTCTCTCTCTCTCTCTCGCTCGCTCGCGCCGCCAAATTAACATAGCCCTCCTTCCCATTATTTCGCCTTAATATATTAATATATTATTTCATTTTAAATGGGGTCGTTATTTCTATCTTATTCTCTACTCATTTCCCTCCCCGAACCCCCCCCCCATCCCCTCACTAACCACCCGTCCCCTCACTAACCACCCGTCCCCTCACTAACCACCCGTCCCTCACTAACCACCCGTCCCTCACTAACCAGTCCTCTCCGCTCCGCAGCGCGTTAACTAGCCAATAAATATTAAGTAACCTCTTGGCTTGTCAATATCACTCCATGTTTACATAAAATTAAAGGAAAATTACCTTCTCCTTGAATATATTGAGAAAGAACGAGATAACGTGAGAGATAACGAGAGAGGAAGGAAGATAACGAGAGGGGGAAAGAGAACGAGAGGGGGGGAGGGAGGTAAGAGAAGGGGAGGGAGATAACGATAGAGATGTAATGAGATATATAACGAGAGAGGAGATAACGAGTGAGATAACGAGCGAGATAACGAGCGAGATAACGAGTGAGGGGAAGATAATGAGAGGGAGAGAGGGAGGGAGAGGGAGAGAGGTAGGGAGGGAGAGAGGGGTGAGAGAAGTGGGAGTGTACCGGGCAGCAACTGTGGGAGTGAGACGTAAGAGAGATCTGTTAGATACCAACGCTGAGGCTTGTTTTTGCAGCTGTTGCTGCCCCGCGGAGCGAGGGAGAGTCTTGAGTATGTGTGCCCCTGCAGCATCTAGCTGTTAGCTCTTGGACCCCGCCTTGTCGGTTGATCAACTGTCGAATCAACTGTCGGTTGATTTATGTACCGACATAATACAGTTTCTTTACAAGAATACGACAGTTACTTCACGTTGGTAAACCTTAGGTGGGCGGGGCTGGGTCTCACCTTTGTCGGTGTAAAGCGTTCCAAATGTCTCCTTATTTAGGTTCCTGAATTATGTTCTAACGTTTGCTAGCGTAGAGTACACTGCTGTCATTGTACCTGTAACAGCGTTTGCGTGCGTGTTATTGTGTCGTTGCGTGCGCGTGCAGGCATGGTCACCAAGGTTGTGTGTGTGGACACTCAAAGGGGGGAAGGGGGGGTCTGAGGGAGGACGCAATAAACGGAGTAGACAGAAAAAATCAATACAAAATCTTCTTTTTATGCAAATCAAAGTTACAGATTATTCCGCAAAAAATACCAAATCTGCATTTTCAGTTTCAATAAAAGCGAATATTATAGTACGTTGTTGCGTCAGACGCCGCTGGGCCACTTCTTAATAGGCCTCAGCCCATCTCTACACTATCCAAGGTCTAAATTGTCACTTAAGAAAATATATAAATTTTCCTCCGGAAAAAAATTGAAGAGTACGTCGGAGGCACCGATGCGTCTAATAGTGCGTCGTGTCGGAGGCACCGATGCGTCTAATAGTGCGTCGTGTCGGAGGCACCGATGCGTCTTATAGTGCGTCGTGTCGGAGAAGTCACCTTATCAAGTCTTTCCAATTTGTTGACAGAAAATTTACCAAAATTTCAGAAATTTCAAATTTAATTTAAAGTTTCAAAGAATTTTGAAATAATTTCACGTATTTAAATAATATAGTTGTCCTCATAAACAAAGACCCAAAAGTGATTCCATGCACCAACCCTCCCTCCCCCCCCCCAGGTGTTTATGAATGAAAAACGGTTTACGCACGACTCACAACTGCTGACATCCGAACACTTCCGGAACTTGTGCTTCACTGACGACTTTTGTTCGAACCACAACGCTGTAAATGCTTCACCCACGTACTACAAATACTAATAATCGCCAACAGAACCTAAACACCTAACCAGTGCCTAAATATGCAGAGTATGCTAATATATACCTATTAATTTATATACGAGAAAATTCCTGTTTTGAGTGAACAGCATATTAAAATTGATCAATGGGTCTTTGGGGGTCGACCGCCGGATGGGATGGACTTGGTCTGAGGGCGGGTTAATAAATGCTTCACCCACGTACCATAAAAAATCGCCAACAGAATCTAAACACCTAACCTAACCAATGCTTAAATATGCACAAAATGCTAATACAATATTAGTTTATATATGAGAAAATCAGTTTTGAATGAATAGCATGTTTAGAGTTATGAATGCATCTTGGGGTCGACCGCTGGATGGAATGAATATAGACCGAGGACGGATTTTTTTAAAAGCTTCATACTATTTCAAGCGTTTCATTTTCTTTCTCATAATATTTAAGCTTGACAAAGTACTGTATTAAATTTGTGTTAACTTGAGCGTGTCAGTGTGGCCAAGGTGTTAACTTGAGCGTGTCAGTGTGGCCAAGGTGTTAACTTGAGCGTGTCAGTGTGGCCAAGGTGTTAACTTGAGCGTGTCAGTGTGGCCAAGGTGTTAACTTGAGCGTGTCAGTGTGGCCAAGGTGTTAACTTGAGCGTGTCAGTGTGGCCAAGGTGTTAACTTGAGCGTGTCAGTGTGGCCAAGGTGTTAACTTGAGCGTGTCAGTGTGGCCAAGGTGTTAACTTGAGCGTGTCAGTGTGGCCAAGGTGTTAACTTGAGCGTGTCAGTGTGGCCAAGGTGTTAACTTGAGCGTGTCAGTGTGGCCAAGGTGTTAACTTGAGCGTGTCAGTGTGGCCAAGGTGTTAACTTGAGCGTGTCAGTGTGGCCAAGGTGTTAACTTCAGCGTGCCAGTGTTGCAAGGTGTTAAACCCTTGAATAAAAAAAAATAGTGAAAGTTGCAAGGAACCTCCATAATTGTTGCACGGATCAGACATTATTAAGTAATTGCTGCAATTTCGAACCCCATGAACGCCAAAATTCAAACCCCGGAGACCCTCCTCCTCGAATTTTTTTACCCTCCAAAAAATAATCATCATTTATGCTGGGTTTGTGCCATACTTTAAAAAAAAATATGTAACTTTAAATACTCTCACAGGATACTAGGGAAAAAAATTTGGAGTGAGACTAGATCAGTGTAAACAAGTTTACACAAATTTGTTAAGCCTCATTTTTTTTCAGCTACGATGTGAATTTTTTCCACCGGCAAGAGTTAAAAGTTTGTCATTTTCCTGCTAAGCTGCTTTCAACATAATATGAGCTTGGGGGAATATGTTGACTTGAGACATTTTTGGGTGTTTGCGTTAGTTATTAAGTGTTCGAGGTACTGTATGATGCCTGCCTATGTGTGGCTGTGTCTATGTCTGCTTGTAAGTGTATGGCTGTGTCTATGTCTGCTTGTAAGTGTATGGCTGTGTCTATGTCTGCTTGTAAGTGTATGGCTGTGTCTATGTCTGCTTGTAAGTGTATGGCTGTGTCTATGTCTGCTTGTAAGTGTATGGCTGTGTCTATGTCTGCTTGTAAGTGTACGGCTGTTTCTATGTCTGCTTGTAAGTGTATGACCGGGTCTATGTCTGCCTGTAAGTGTATGACCGGGTCTATGTCTGCCTGTAAGTGTATGACCGGGTCTATGTCTGCCGGTTATTCAATTACTGCTTCCGGAATGAGGTATACGCCTCGCCAGGACCTTTTCAGTTACTTTATGCATATGGTGATGTGTCAGGTCATGACCTCTCCAGTAGAAGGTACTGGTGCTGGCTGGCAGATGTCTTGTGTTTTGTGACCCATTTTGTGAAATTAGGATTTTCGTAGTGCATACCTTGTGAAGAAAACCTCTGTTGCCATTCGTAGTAATTAGGGAAGCCCACGCGAACGTCCGAGGAGATATATTAAGCAGAAAATTACTGTCCCTGCCTGGCACTTCTAATTCCCGGGCGTCTTAAGTGGTTGGGCACAATTTCTTTCCTGCGTCTTGTCCTAAATCCTTAACCTCATATCTCTTCCAAGTGCTATATAGTCTTAATGGCTTAGTGCTTTCTGATAATTGCTTTATTATTTAGTTGTTGTAATAGCCCTTTATATTGTAGAAAGGGTATTGCCTAGTGTTAAGTGCGCCCAAACACCATCTTCAACACGCTTTAGCCCTTCTTATAGACAGTACGTACTGGAGTGAACTATATGGAAGAAAATGCAGAATAGAACCAGTGAAGAGCAGAGGTGCCATAGGCACAATCAGAGAACACTGTATAAACATCAGAGGTCCGCGGTTGTTAAACGCCCTCCCAGCAAGCATAAAAAATATTGCCGGAACAACCGTGGACATCTTCAAGAGAAAACTAGATTTATTCCTCCAAGGAGTGCCGGACCAACCGGGCTGTGGTGGGTATGTGGGCCTGCGGGCCGCTCCAAGCAACAGCCTGGTGGACCAAACTCTCACAAGTCAAGCCTGGCCTCGGGCCGGGCTTGGGGAGTAGAAGAACTCGCAGAACCCCATCAACCAGGTATCAACCAGGTATCAACCAGGTACGGTATATCAGTTTGGGTGGATGTTAGTACGAGCTGCCTCGAGGTCCAACAAGACTTGTGAACCTAGTAAAGGGTCCAAAAGTCCTTGAGCATTTATCTGTATTCTTTTACTTGTGAGGCCTCCTTATCCTCAAGTTATTGTGTGTGTTTGTACCGCCTGTTCTTCCGGTTATATATGGTATTTTGAACTTGCTGGCCAGACTTGAGTTTAAACTTCACATTGTGATCTATTGTAATACAATTAATCTTCATGATGGTTATATGTAATAAGTGCTAAATAATGATCATGTTCCTGTTAAGGTATTTGTTAGTGATACACACTATATGGGACAAATTTAAGAAAATCAGTATATAAGATATAATTATATATATTTCATGTCCTGTGTAGCGTGCATCACTCTAGTTGGAGTTTTGAAATCGACAGTTACCACTAAGAGGACCATTCCTAATTTGCAACGATGGTTGATGAGACGAGAGGCGGTCACCCTGCTGGTGGTGTTGTACTGCACAACAGACACGCAAAGTCTCACCTGAGCTACTGTGCTGGCGACGCGGCTACTGGGAACTCCTGTGCGGAAACACTCCACAACCAAAAGACGCGTCGTTTCAGTAATCTTTCATAATGAGTGCATGTCCAAGCTTCTCCGCCTCCTGCTTGGTAAAGATCACTCGCCTAATATTGGGCGACTGGTATTTATTCCGGCACAGTTGGAAACGTCGCCCAGCTCCAGGCGTCATGTCATTTATCCCAGGAGCCGTCGTCGGTCTTCTCCTTCATGAATTCCAATTCCTACTGGTGGGTTGGTATTGAGGGTTCGAGGCTGGCGGGATCTGGTCTCCGAGCCTCCGGGGTGTGGCGGGGAGGCGTCTCGGGGACGGGTTTAATCCGGTTGTTGCGTTTTGCTATGCTGGTCAGAGGCGCGGGCCAGGAAGCGGCCGGCTCGGCTCTCTCAACCTGCAACACCTCTCTTCGTGTGTGTGTCTGGGTCCTCCTGAACATTTCCGTCTTCGGCGCGGCGTCCACTTTGATTTCTTCGCTCGCGCTCGCCTCTCCTTCTGTCTCAGTCATTCACTACTGTTTTTATTATTTTGTAATATTGTTTCTTTCTCACTGTTTAAGGTTCGGTTATTTTATTTTCTCACACGACCACCTTCTCCTCCTAACACTAATCTCTTCGTTTTCTCCTCCCTTTATCATTCTATATTATTTCTTTAAATTTCCACGCCCCTTTCCTCGCAATTTTCGTCTTTTCTTTGCTCTACGTCTTCCACTCATGTCCACCTCTCTCGTCTCCTCCGTCTTCTCCTCCTCCGTCTCCTCCTCCTCCGTCTCCTGGCCCTGGCCGGGGATGATCTGCATGGTGAGCAGAACAGTGGGCCAAGTGAAGCACTATCTGCCCCTGGGCTTTGATCTCCCTGTATTAACTCTGGCAATCTTTTTCCTAACTCGCCCTCTTATCAAGGTCCTCCACCTTTTACAAGCGCGCGGGGAGCTGGAGGGGTGATAGAAGGGATGGGGGGGAGGGGGTAGATGGGAGAGGTAATGTTGGAGAGATGGGAGGGAAGGGAAGGGAAATTGGTGAACCTACCCAACCTGTTACTGATTCATTTAATGATTTACTCGTACAACTAACCAACAAGCCACTAGTTTACCCACGTATACATTTTACCCACGTATACATTTTACCCATTTACCCAGTCAGAGAACACTGTACCTGTCCTCGTACCGTCCTCTGGTACGGGGACACGCGACACTGCTTTGCCATTGTACCTCACACTATGGTACAGGGGCTCTCCTCACACTATGGTAGAGGGGCACTCCTCACACTATGGTACAGTGGCACTCCTCAGACTACCATGCGTGTGTGTGTGTGTGTGTATAATTACCTAAGTGTAGTTACAGGATGAGAGCTATGCTCGTAGTGTCCCGTCTTCCCAGCACTCTTTGTCATATAACGCTTTGAAACTACTGACGGTCTTGGCCTCCACCACCTTCTCACTTGTTCCAACCGTCTACCACTCTGTTTGCGAAAGTTAATTTTCTTATATTTCTTCGGCATCTGTGTTTAGCTAGTTTGTATCTATGACCTCTTGCTCTTAAAGTTCCAGGTCTCAGGAAATCTTCCCTATCGATTTGATCAATTCCTGTTACTATTTTGTATGTAGTGATCAATGATTGTACGTAGTGTGTGTGTGTGTACACTCACCTAGCTGTGCTTGCTTGGGGTTGAGCTTTGGCTCTTTAGTCCCGCCTCAACTGTCAGTGTGTGTTTGGTAGCTAAGCTAAACTTACTGTCTTGGGTGTCTACTAAGGCAGCGTGTAGAGGGTCGCACCTTAATGGACCTGGACTGGGGGTGAGACTATGGGCGTTGCTGGGGGAGGGGGCAGTGTGGGCCTGTGGGGGGGGGTAAAAGGCTGGAGTGACTGTGTGGGCTTGGGGGTATCACTGTAAATTTTGGCTAAGATTGTAATATATTATCAGTGATACCTGCTGTATTACGGGCTCACTATAGCCCGTGCTACATGGACATGTCGTTCTGAGTAGATAAATCCAAGACGACAACAAGAACCTGCCATATCTTGCGCTAAGTTACTTTATTGTGCAGACAGAAGGAATAGCATTGTTGCATGTGATATTAGTTGAAAGGAAGACTCTGAACGTTATGGTAATCAATGCACCAAATGCAATGTTGTGCTGGACTTTGGTTTCGTTCTGACACATGGAGAGAAGGGGATGGGTTTGGAGAGCAGCAGCAGCAGCAGCAGTAGTAGCAGCAGCAGCAGCAGCAGCAGCAGTAGCAGCAGCAGCAGCAGTAGCAGCAGCAGTAGCAGCAGCAGCAGTAGCAGCAGCAGTAGCAGCAGCAGTAGCAGCAGCAGTAGCAGCAGCAGCAGCAGCAGCAGCAGCAGCAGCAGTAGCAGCAGCAGCAGCAGCAGTAGTAGCAGCAGCAGCAGCAGCAGCAGCAGCAGTAGCAGCAGCAGCAGCAGTAGCAGCAGCAGTAGCAGCAGCAGCAGTAGCAGCAGCAGTAGCAGCAGCAGTAGCAGCAGCAGCAGCAGCAGCAGCACCAGCAGCAGCAGTAGCAGCAGCAGCAGCAGTAGCAGCAGCAGTAGCAGCAGCAGCAGCAGCAGCAGCAGTAGCAGCAGCAGTAGCAGCAGCAGTAGTAGCAGCAGCAGCAGCAGCAGCAGTAGTAGCAGCAGCAGCAGCAGCAGTAGCAGCAGCAGTAGCAGCAGCAGCAGTAGCAGCAGCAGCAGCAGCAGCAGCAGTAGCAGCAGCAGTAGCAGCAGCAGCAGTAGTAGCAGCAGCAGCAGCAGCAGCAGCAGCAGTAGCAGCAGCAGCAGCAGCAGCAGCAGTAGCAGCAGCAGTAGCAGCAGCAGCAGCAGCAGTAGCAGCAGCAGTAGCAGCAGCAGCAGTAGCAGCAGCAGTAGCAGCAGCAGCAGCAGTAGTAGCAGCAGCAGCAGCAGCAGTAGCAGCAGTAGCAGCAGCAGTAGCAGCAGCAGCAGCAGCAGCAGCAGTAGCAGCAGCAGTAGCAGCAGTAGCAGCAGCAGCAGCAGCAGCAGCAGCAGTAGCAGCAGCAGCAGCAGTAGCAGCAGTAGCAGCAGCAGTAGCAGCAGCAGCAGCAGCAGCAGCAGTAGCAGCAGCAGTAGCAGCAGCAGCAGTAGTAGCAGCAGCAGCAGCAGCAGCAGCAGCAGTAGCAGCAGCAGCAGTAGCAGCAGCAGCAGTAGCAGCAGCAGCAGCAGCAGCAGCAGTAGCAGCAGCAGCAGCAGCAGCAGCAGCAGTAGCAGCAGCAGCAGTAGCAGCAGCAGCAGTAGCAGCAGCAGCAGCAGCAGCAGCAGTAGCAGCAGCAGCAGCAGCAGCAGCAGCAGTAGCAGCAGCAGCAGTAGCAGCAGCAGCAGTAGCAGCAGCAGCAGCAGCAGCAGCAGTAGCAGCAGCAGCAGCAGCAGCAGCAGTAGTAGCAGCAGCAGCCGTTGCCGTGTGGGCTGAACGTGAAGTCCCTCCATAATACTCTTGTCTCTAGGTACTTGATGTGTTCCCTCAGTCTGGTGAGATCTGTACTCACCTACTGATGCTTGTGAGGACGTTGAGCTTCAGCTCTTTCGTCCCGTCTTTCAGCCTTTCACTGACTATCCTGTAGATGTTCCGAAGACTATTTAGCTCTGTCGTATCTACACTGAAGCTGTGTGTGTGTGTGGGGGGGGGGGGGGTTCCCTCTACCAGATCACTTGTCTATGAACTCAATTTGTACACTATTCTGACACTGAAAAATAATGCATAATTCTGTTGCACATTTGGATACTTAGTTTCGACCTGTGTCCCTTTGTTCCTGTACCACACATTGCAGTCTGCCCACGTCTGCTCTGGATATTTATCCAAGGATCTAGTATATAGTGATCACATCTCCCTTAACACTTATATTCCTCGGTAACACGAGGGAGTTTAATTCCTTTAGTCTTTACTTGTAACTCATACCTCTAAGTTCTGGGTCTAGTCTGATAGCATACCTCTAGGCTTTATCTAGCTTAATTTTGTGTTTGACGAGATAAGGACCACATGCTGCCGCTGCATATTTCAGAAATGGTCTGACATGTGTAGCATGAACGCCCCCACACCACAGTCACAGCGTGTCCTGTGGGTGTGGTGTGGGGGCGTGTCCTGTGGGGGTCGGAGTGAGAGTACATGTTTTCTAGTGGTGTGGAAAAGTACACGGGGAGATGCTAAAAAAAAGGAAGAATAATAGAATTTTTTTCTCTCTCATTCATCCGTAAGATTGTCCTCGGAATTGTCTTTGTATATGCCTTTCATCTGGTACTACAGATGCTCCATTACTCTACCCGTTCCACTGTCTACCTCTGGTCCCTTTCTTCACCCCTCTTCCGTTCCTTCCTTCCCAGCCTCCCTCCTCTCCCCAGCCTCCCAGGTGGTGCTGAGATGAGTCAGGTAACAGCCAGATAGCCAGTGACAGGCCTACCACTGTTTTGACGCCTCTCTCCTTCTCTATCGACAAGCTGTCTGGCAGCCTCCTCCTGTGATGCTGCTTCTCATTGACTCCTGCCTTACCTCCTCCTTCTTGTTCTTAGTTCTCTTCTTACTGTCTTATGCCTCCTGTTCTTGGTTCTCTTCCTCTTGCTTCTAGTGCTCTCTTAACTGTTACTTGTTCTCAATCATATCTTTATTTTTCCTATCGGGTCTTTGCTTTTCCTTCCTCTTGCGTTCCTTCTTCTGTCTCTTATTGTTTATCTTCTTCCTCCAGCAGTGTCTCCTTATTCTACCATTTTCTTTTGTTATTGTTATATCTTGTTCTCCCGGTTTATCTGCTGCTGCTTCACCTGTTCCTTTTCCTGCTTCAAATTTGATTGATTCTCGTTTGCCATTCCTCATCCTCTTGCAGCTGCAGTTATTCCCCCCTTCCACGTGCTCTCTAAGTTAGACCCGAGGTGGCTGCTAAGCGCCTCTAACTGTAGCTGAGATCCCGAGGGTTCCCAGCATGAAGTAAGTGGAACCACAGGCGATATTTTCAGTATGAAGAATGATGACAACTTCGAGGTCCACGAAGCACCTGCTTACTAGAGACTAGAACACCACCAGTGAACATTCACTGCCGAGTATGGAGGGATGCTGCTTCCAACACCAGTGCATTAGGCAGTGATGTGGTGGAGACTGACTCCATACACAGTTTCAAATGTAGATATGATAGAGCCCAGTAGGTTCAGGAATCTGTACACCAGTTGATTGACAGTTGAGAGGCGGGACCAAAGAGCCAGAGCTCAACCCCCGCAAACACAAATAGGTGAGTACAAATAGGTGAGTACACACACACACACACACACACACACACACACACACACACACAGGCTACGGGGCCTCGTAGCCTGGTGGATAGCGCGCAGGACTCGTAATTCTGTGGCGCGGGTTCGATTCCCGCACGAGGCAGAAACAAATGGGCAAAGTTTCTTTCACCCTATGTGCCCCTGTTACCTAGCAGTAAATAGGTACCTGGGAGTTAGTCAGCTGTCACGGGCTGCTTCCTGGGGTGTGTGTGTGTGTGTGTGGTGGGAAAAAAAAAGTAGTTAGTAAACAGTTGATTGACAGTTGAGAGGCGGGCCGAAAGAGCAAAGCTCAACCCCCGCAAAAAAACACAACTAGTAAACACACACACACACACACACACCACAAGGAAGCTTACCATCTGTGTGTGTGTGTACATTTGTGTGTGGAGGTGAAGGTAGGGAAGGTGCAGGCTGGGGACCTCTTAGGATAAAGCTCCTTACTTGCCACAAGTATATCTACCTGTAAGTACAAACAATTGGGATCACGACTGAAGAGTGAAGGGCAGCTTGCACACTCTTCCCCCAGGAGGCAGGATGAGGGGCCCTCCACCCCCAGGAGGGAGGATGAGGGGCCCTCCACCCCCAGGAGGCAGGATGTGGGGCCCTCCACCCCCAGGAGGCAGGATGAGGGGCCCTCCACCCCCAGGAGGCAGGATGAGGGGCCCTCCACCCCCAGGAAGCAGGATGTGGGGCCCTCCACCCCCAGGAGGGAGGATGAGGGGCCCTCCACCCCCAGGAGGCAGGATGTGGGGCCCTCCACCCCCAGGAGACAGGATGAGGGGCCCTCCACCCCCAGGAGGGAGGATGAGGGGCCCTCCACCCCCAGGAGGCAGGATGAGGGGCCCTCCACCCCCAGGAGACAGGATGAGGGGCCCTCCACCCCCAGGAGGCAGGATGAGGGGCCCTCCACCCCCAGGAGGCAGGATGTGGGGCCCTCCACCCCCAGGAGGGAGGATGAGGGGCCCTCCACCCCCAGGAGGCAGGATGTGGGGCCCTCCACCCCCAGGAGACAGGATGAGGGGCCCTCCACCCCCAGGAGGGAGGATGAGGGGCCCTCCACCCCCAGGAGGCAGGATGAGGGGCCCTCCACCCCCAGGAGACAGGATGAGGGGCCCTCCACCCCCAGGAGGCAGGATGTGGGGCCCTCCACCCCCAGGAGACAGGATGAGGGGCCCTCCACCCCCAGGAGACAGGATGAGGGGCCCTCCACCCCCAGGAGACAGGATGAGGGGCCCTCCACCCCCAGGAGACAGGATGAGGGGCCCTCCACCCCCGGGAGGGAGGATGAGGGGCCCTCCACCCCCAGGAGGGAGGATGAGGGGGCCCTCCACCCCCAGGAGGCAGGATGAGGGGCCCTCCACCCCCAGGAGACAGGATGAGGTGCCCTCCCCAAGTTCACTACGGTTGTGAAAGAACACAATGAAAGGTTGTGAGAGAAGTGACAGTTATTGAACGGTTGTTACACGAGAGAAAATCCGCTACACGAAGCAAAAGTGTTACAAGCCAGCGGTAATTTCTGTTAATATATATTTTGTGGAACCCGTCGGAGAGTTCCTTATAATATGAAGCCTAAGGGAACACCCGAGAACCGCCGCTAGGTGTCGCAGACAACAATGGTCTCGTTATTTGTGGGTAAAAGCTGTCTCGTAACTCGGTACTATACCTGGCCCCCAGAAGCCTGCAGGGAAGAGTGCCAGTGTCGAGTAGTGGTAACTTCAGTGAGTAGAGGGCCTTCAGTGAGAGTAGAGGCACTCACTGAAGGCCCGCCGGGCTCCAGTCTGTATATACCTCGAGGGGAATTATCTTGATTATATTATATAATGTGCGTGTGTCTAAGAAGTAACTGTAGGTAATTTGCAGTGTATAAAAAGGGGAGAGAGTAGAGCAGACACGGCCGTGATCTTCTCTATGGGGATTGACAATATGGCTCAGTAAAGGAGGTCTCGGAGGTAACTTCCGTTTTCTTTGACCTGTGATTCAAGTTTATAACAGAGTTTTCTCACTAAAGAAATTGGATCTCTCGGTTTCTTAGGGTTTCAACTTTTACTTCATTCTCAGCCATTTTTTCCGCAACATGGAAAGGCAAGGTGGCTTTCTTGTCCAGCTGGGGCGAAAAGGGCCGGGTGGGTACTTTCATACTGCCCTTTTGCAACATGTGCGGTACCTCGTGTATGGAGTAGTAGTCACACAACATGCTCCTGCTACTGTGTTGCCTCCTGTACACCTGCTGGTCCTCAGCACCGTCCTAACACACAGTAGCACCCCAACACCTACACAGTATCTTGGGGGCGGGTTTCTCCTCCAAGTGACGCTTCATAAAGTCATACTTGGGCTCCAACATTGCTTGTGACGGTAGCGATCAGAACAAGGGGAGGCTATGTACCTTAATGACTCGCTAGTAACTCACTATGACCACCTTTATTTAATATTACCTCAGCATGACACTGTAGGTCTTAATTGGTTTGCAGAAAGTGGCATGTGACCCGGATGTAACACTCTCATCCGGAGAGTCATTGTTTCAGACATAACTCGCTAAAATCTGTAACCTCTTTCCTTAGTTTCTCGTAGAGTTTGAATGTGTATAGTCAGCTCAGTCAAGAGCTGGAGCCAGGAACATCAGAGGCAGAGAAGATTAAGAAAGTAATATCTCGCATGAAAACATTTACTTAATAAGTAAATGACAAACGTAATGTATACAAAGCCTCGCAAAATGAGAGCAATTCAGAGTATTGATACAGTAATCTCAACAGGCTGCTTTAGCAACTGAATATTGTTACTATTTCATTATATAATGCACTGCTGTGAAAGCTCATTAGTCTTCATAAACAATTTATATAATCACTTTGGTAATTAGTAGTAATAGATTAATAATTAACCATAAAAATCGTACTCGTTCAGATGTGTGTGGTCACCAGAAATCAAGTGTGTCAGTGTCTCCTAGGCCTCCTCTTTGTTCTGCATTAGTTAATGTATGTAAAATTAGGAGGTAGTTGGGCTATCACTGCATCTATGATATACGATGATAGCTCATTAATGATAACATTCTCGGTAATAAGCGAACCCTCGCCTCACATCTGTAGAACTCTGTGAACTCTTGGAGGGGGGAGGGGGAAGGGGGTCAAACCGCTAGCTAAAATATTTATTAAAGGATGTTGCCATGACGACCGTCAGGCATGTCTTTCTGGCTCGCTACTCGGCGCCAACATTATTGTTGCGTCATTGTTGGCGTCGCCTTGGAGGCCTCTCCAGCACTCCCTTACGTTTATGACCTGATCTTGACACTGCAGTGTACCCCCCCCCCCCCCCCGACCCTCGTGCTTGTCCGAGACTCTGCAACTCTTTTTTGGCGACTGGAGTCACTGCAATCATTGCACACAGTTCGTGGCTCTCACTGACTTGAACCAGCCACGTTATAGTTAAATGTCTATGTAGGTGAATTTAATTCCATGCTTCACTATAAAATGATCGTGACCCCCAACTGAACTGGCGCACTACTGCTTCTCCCTTCCCTGGAGAAATACAGGAGCCCGAATCATAGCCTACCAATCACAGAACGGCAGTCTCAATTTCGTTGGATCATCAGAACCTCACTGTCTTGTCCCTGCAATTCTTACATTCTATAACCGATTCACTTATGACCAGAACTGGTCACTCGATGTCAGTTGAGAGCCGGAGACATGCTGGCGACAATAACACTTCTTAGCTCCTCTTCACTTTACGGCCTGGATTCGAAGTGAAGGGCTCACACAACCACTAACAGTCCGAGAGTCGTGTGTGGCTCAAACACACAGCAATCTGCTACCCTGCACTATGTGAAGGGGAGTACCGCACGTGTGAAGAACTAGCTGCCTGGTGCTATAAAATCCCCATCACACAGGATGGTTAGTGGTGCAGGGGCGCGTGGTCTGCACTGGCACATCAAGAACGCAAGAGTTAATACAGTTATTACAAAGCTTCATGTACCTCCAGGTTTGAGCCTGGCCCCAGGCCGGGCTCGGAGTAGAACAACTCCCGAAACCTTCTCCAGGTATACCTCATACCTGCAGGTCTGAAGGGTCTAATAATAGGTTTATTTTTTATTATTAAGATATGAGGTACATCTGCATTAGTGCAGCTACCCTAGACTATATGAAGTGGAGTACAGTGTGTCAAAAAAGCTAACTAGGCGATGCTAAAAAATCCCCATCACACAGGATGGTTAGTCATACAGAGGCATGTGATAAGCGTTCTGCACTGGCAGACTCTGGAAGCATTTTGAGGATATCATCAACACAAGATTGAATAAGGTAGCAGTGGTAATACAAGTCCCCATCTCGCAGGATGGTTAGTCATACAGAGCCATGTGTTTAATAGCCTGCACTGGCAAATTTTGGGTATACTGTGATGATATCTTCAAGAATACGAGAGTGAATAAAGTAATTGCAAAGCTCCAGGTACCTCATGCCAACTGGTCTGAAAGGTCTAATAACTGGGCATTCAGTGATGTAGTGCGGGAGATCGTGCCGTAGTTCCTGCTCACAGAGTTTGCAACTGGAGAGCTCAGGATTGGGAGACCCGTCACCTGCAGCCACCTGCCACAGGTAACGGTAACCCAACCTGATCCTTGCAACCACGGTGTCGCACAGTCTAGTGGACGTTTTGTGCTGTCCATAGATGTAGCTTTCAGATCTGAACAAATCATAGCTTTTTATACTAGTACTTTCAGGTCGTTGGGAGTCAGTAAGTTCTTTCCTATCAGATCTGAATGTTTGGACCAATACAGTTTTGACAGCAGAGATGGGGATACCTAGATCTAATTCAACTTCAAACTTGTTACACGCTAATTTGGCTGCAATGTCTGTCTCATTATGATGGGTTATATTTATGTGTGAAGGTATCCATACAAAGAAGATTCGAGACCCTTTACTCTGTGCATCAATTAGGTCATTTATAATTGGGAGTATGAGGTTCTTGCTGTCGATCTTCCAAGAGAAGTTTTCGATTGCTTGAAGAGCAGACTTTGAATCGCAGAATATTATTCCTGCTCCAATGTTTTTTAATGTACTGGTTGCTTAGTGTAATGCTGCTAGTTCTGCTAGCAATAATAGTTTTTTTTTTATTATTAACATATTAGGTACATCTGCATTAGTGCAGCTAACCTATACTATATGAAGTGGAGTACAGTGTGTCGAAAAAAAAGCTAACTAGGTGATGCTAAAAAATCCCCATCACACAGGATGGTTAGTCATACAGAGGCATGTGATAAGCGGTCTGCACTGGCAGACTCCGGATGCATTTTGAGTATATCAACACCACAAGATTGAATAAGGTAGCAGTGGTAATACAAGGGCAGGTGCCATAGCTATATAAAGTCTACGGACAGCACGTTTCACATTTAACTTACAATTGGTTCTAATTTGTTTCAGTGGGTTCATTGACCAACATTCTCGCGTAAATACTAACAGCTAAGAGCTATTACTTTTGCTAGTCTCATTTTGAAGCCTGTCCCTAGAGGCTGATCATGCCCGTTACTTCAGGTTTATTATTTGTTACAAATTTTAAATGAATATGAAGTCCATGGATCTACTATATTCATGTGGTTATTTGACAAATTATTTACCTTCCTCTGTCTATATACACACACAAACACACACACACACACACACACACACACACATACACACACACACACACACACACACACACACACACACACACACACACACACACACACACACACATCGTCTGGTGGTTCCTAAGACCGTCACTAACGAGAAGAACACATTGAAAGTTACTACAATATCACCCATTCTAATGTCCCATCACTGAATAGTCCATTGTGATGCAGTAATGCAACTGATCATTACTGCAACTCTGTTACCTTTCGTCTTGAGGTAACCTTGAGGTAGGCTTGGTCTACGACAGGCCTTGTGGGTGGTGGTGTGGTCAACCAGGCTGTTAGACGACTCTGCTTGCAGTATGAATTACAGTTTCGTCAGGGATCCTTTAGAGGTGTTCATCAATTTTGTTTCAACACAGTGGTTGGCTAGATACGATCCATATATTCAGAGGGTGTAGTGAAGCATAGGGTAGATGTTTATATATTATTGTTTATATATTGAAAAAGACGTTTATATATATATATATATATATATATATATATATATATATATATATGTTTTAGTACACTGTGACATTGGATTCATAATTGAGTTTGGATGGCTTTCTCTTAGAAAGCTGACTCGTCCGGGTCTTCAGAAGCTCAGGAGTATTTTGGTTTCGACACGGTAGTCGTTGAGGGGACGTGGGTGACGGGAAGGGTATAGATGACGGGCATTTACGTTTCCATTTACGAAACCTGTACATCTTTCCACGGTATAAAACAAACTCAGGGTCCCCAGTTGGAACCAATAACCGGAACTCTTCCAGCCTCTTGTCTTAACGCTTTAAGACACAAGTAAACAAACATAAATCTTGTAACGTTGAAGAAGCGGACTTCCTGAGAACGTCAGTCGTATGGATTTGCCGGAACTTTAGCAAGGGACTCAGGTTTACAGGAACGGTAATAGGATAATAGGGATCCCGGTTAGTTACTCTACCAGAAAAGGAGCTCAGTGAAGAGGAAGCACTCCAATAGGATAGTTGAAGACGAAGGATAGTAGTCGGACAGTAGGTGAATAGGATATCCATCCCTGGAAAGATAATTTCCCTGGAAGACTTGATGTAGCCTTCGAGAATGTGTAGTGATGATATCGGTGAGGAAGCAATGTCGCAAACTAAATGAATGCCAGGATGGATCTTTTGTTGTGATATAAAGGCCAAGAGGCATTAAGAAGTTTGCATATTTCTGGATTTGTATGGAGCCTGGATTCACCAAGCATTTACGTTTCCATTTGCGAAACCTGTACATCGTTCCGCAATCATGGAGGCTTAATCGTTATTCATTAAAGTGCTTCGAAACTTCGCATCATAAGGTAAGAATTGCTATAGACAGCTTTGTAGCGCTTCAGAGTATAAAAACCATTTCATAAATGGAATTTTAATTGCCATGATTGAAGAAAAATGAACAGGTTTCGTAAATTAACACGTAAAGGCTTAATAAATCCTGGCTATTAAAATATATATCCAGACACTTACGGGTGTCTTCAGGTAAGGAATGGTCTCTAAACGCACGTTTCTCGAAAACGTAATAGTTCTCGAGACATTTCAATGCAAATTATAGGAAACGTTCCAAAATATGTTATTGTTGATCCTTAACTTACCTAAACGACTTCAAATAACGTTTAATGAAAGATTAAATCCAGTATACCCTCAGTGAAGCCCCATCCAGCATCACAACTCTCTAATCAAACCAACATTATTTGTATGTTCTTGGAGATTTGACACAATTCTATTCTCAATAATTTGTCGATAGTTTTCATTAGAGAGTTTCCTGTACAGAGTGGCAAGTATAGGCTACAATTATCCAGGTAATTCAGAGCTTTAATAAATTTTGTAAGCCGTGTAATGAGAAAGTTAGCAATTACATATTTAATTCTTTGAACTGAAATGAATAGAGGTTTATAATTATCAAGGACTATATTAAGTCTCGTCCTGGAAGCTGGGATCGACGCCCACACCTGGGGATATTGGAGTGTTGTAATGGTGTAATTATCTCGTATCTAATATCATTACCTGGAGACCGTATTTGGAGACACCCAAAGATAAGTGGGTCACTACACTACACTATTTGTTCGTAAGTGGGTCACATGCTTTCCTACGTGTGTGTGTGTGTGTGTGTGTATTCACCTAGTTATATTCACCTAGTTGTGCTTGCGGGGATTGAGCTCTGATATTCGGCCCGCCTCTCAACTGTCAATAAACTGTTTCTACTACTACTACTATTTTTTTCCCCACACCACACACACCCCAGGAAGCAGCCCGTGACAGCTGACTAACTCCCAGGTACCTATTTACTGCTAGGTAACAGGGGCATAGAGTGAAAGAAACTCTGTCCATCGCTTCTCTCCGGCGCCCGGGATCGAACCCGGGACCACAGGATCACGTGACCAGCGTGCTGTCCGCTCGGCCGCCGGCTCCCTATCACATTCAAGAATGTAGCACTCGGCGTATCTTCGACACAGAACAGGCAGCAGATAAGGATGGCATCCAGCTACAACACTCTCCCACATAGCTACAATGCTCTCCCACATAGCTACAATGCTCTCCCACATAGAGCTACAATGCTCTCCCACATAGAGCTCCGAGACTCTGGCCACACGCAGCTCTCTGCTCTGCTCCAAGCTCCGTCTCAACGTCTACGACACTGCTGTATCCAGGACTAACAAATAAATATGAAAACCCACTAAATACTGTGTATCTAATCCACTCGACAACCTAACATAATCCTACGTTACATGTGTGTGTGTGTGTGTGTGTAATTGTGTGTAGTTACAGGGTGAGAGCTACGCTCGTGGTATCGTAATGTCATATGACGCTTTGAAACTACTGACATACCACTCCTGGGGACCCCCAGGTGCCGGACTGGGGGACCCCCAGGTGCCGGACTGGGGGACCCCCGGACTGGAGGACCCCCGGACTGGGGGACCCCTGGGTGCCGGACTGGGGGATCCCTGGGTGCCGGACTGGGGGACCCCTGGGTGCCGGACTGGGGGACCCCTGGGTGCCGGACTGGGGGACCCCTGGGTGCCGGACTGGGGGACCCCTGGGTGCCGGACTGAGGGACCCCTGGGTGCCGGACTGGGGGACCCCTGGGTGCCGGACTGGGGGACCCCTGGGTGCCGGACTGGGGGACCCCTGGGTGCCGGACTGGGGGACCCCTGGGTGCCGGACTGGGGGACCCCTGGGTGCCGGACTGGGGGTTTCTGGAAAGTATTGTAACTTGAGGAACAAGACATAAAGAACTAGACAACTGTCGACGTGAAAGAAAGGAATTTTTTTATTCGCTCTTCAGAGCTTCCTCCAACTCATTCCTCTCTCCTTCCTTCTCCTCTCCTTCTCTCCTTCCTCTCTCCTCTCCTTCCTCTCTCCTCTCCTTCCTCTCTCCTCTCCTTCCTCTCTCCTTGTCGCCTTTTGGTTTTTATTATTCTGTTCCTCTCCTCGCCTCCATCTTTCCATGGCAACACGAACCTTAACTGGGTGTGTTATATTAGCCTCTTGCGACCCGAGGAGCAGAGTGAAGGAGGGAGAGGCGGGGAAGGGTGGGAGGGGAAGGGTGGGAGGGGAAACTATAAGAATGAGAGTGGGAAGACGATTTGTTGTAAAAGTGAATGGATTGGAAGGGGTGATGAGTAGGTGGGCTGGGGGTGATGAGTGGGTGGGCTGGGGGTGGTGAGTAGGTGGGCTGGGGGTGGTGAGTAGGTGGGCTGGGGTGGTGAGTAGGTGGGCTGAGTGTGGTGAGTAGGTGGGCTGGGGGTGATGAGCAGGTGGGCTGGGGGTGATGAGTGGGTGGGCTGGGTGGGTTATGGGGTGATAATATATGCCAAGGAAGACGACGACGATTTAGCCAACTTCCCGGGAAAGAAAACATATATAATGACGGGCCAGTGACATTATAAGACACAAGAACACTGCTGGAAGCCCATTGTAGATTGTATCTGGTTTCAGAGACTAACAGACGAATTACTTCCCTTGTGATAAATGCTAATCACTTAGGTTTTGCAAATGTTTGTGTTGCTCAACTGATGCCTTTAAGCTCCCATAATAATGTTCTCAGGTTCCAAGCTCCATATTGGCCAGTCTTAAGCGGCCGTTGCCAATCATTCGTCTAATATGAATGTCTAGGGTAGTTCGCGACCTATTTTAATGTCACAGACGAACTTGGTAATGTTGTTATTCATTTGTGTCGAGACACAGGCCTGGAAGACACGGGCCTGGAAGACACGGGCCTGGAAGACACGGGCCTGGAAGACACGGGCCTGGAAGACACGGGCCTGGAAGACACGAACGCCAACAGCAGCAGCAGCAGAACGCTAACCACAACAAGAACAACAGCAGAACGCTAACCACAACAACCACAACAACAGAACGCTAACAACCACAACAGCAACAGAACGCTAACAACGACAACATATACCAGTTATGTTAACAAATGAGGATGAGCTGCGGAGGGTGCGGTGACTAAGGACCTGGAGAGGACTGGTGGAGGCTGAGCTCGGTAATCACTCTTGAGGGGAATTGCTCGAGCACTTGTCTCGTCAGAGTGGGAAAATGATCAATATTTGTGGCACTCAGGTTGCCTGAGCCGGCGTGGGAGGCCATCTCTTCTGACACTGTTGTTCTAAGTCTTTTCTGTGTGTGTGTGTGTGTGTGTGTGTGTGTGTGTGTGTGTGTGTGTGTGTATGTGTGTGTGTGTGTGTGTGTGTGTGTGTGTGTGTGTGTGTGTGTGTGTGTGTGTAACTAACCATTTGACCATTTGGGGTACTGGCTTGGAAAAAATAAGTTGTTACAATAATTTACAATTGGTTTTCTCTGTGACTATTAATAGTTTAAACAATTCTGTTAATAATTGTGCTCTAACACTGCAGATGTATCTAATGCTTATTTCTATAGCTCTTGGCTTCAGTGTTCATGCTTATACCAGCCCAGCCTCTCGAGTGGTCGGGACATGTGACGTGGTGGTGCCTACCACTAGTCTCTTCTCTAGCAGCATCACTGTCTGTCGTAATCTTATTCTTGGAGAGACTAGTTGCATCAACCACATTCCAACCCATCTCTTCGCTCACCCTTTAGACAACAAACTTCTTCTCAAAAGCTCTGGTATTAAATCTGATTAACCTCTTCAGTTTTCTTTTCCTCTCCTCTGCTAGTACTTCTACATTCACATTTAGCCATCTTGAGGTTATCTTGAGATGATTTCGGGGCTTTAGTGTCCCCGCGGCCCGGTCCTCGACCAGGCCTCCACCCCCAGGAAGCAGCCCGTGACAGCTGACTAACACGCAGGTACCTATTTTACTGCTACGTAACAGGGGCATAGGGTGAAAGAAGCTCTGCCCATTGTTTCTCGCCGGCGCCCGGGATCGAACCCGGGACCACAGGATCACAAGTCCAGCGTGCTGTCCGCTCGGCCGACCGTCAATAAAAGATGAGTGTAATCTACATACATTTCTATCATTAACTTCCAGAAAAACTGTGTCATAGGCTTTCCCCTTTAGTCCTCAAATAACATGTATACAAATTGAAATATTTGTTGTACTCTTAATCGGTGTCAATATAAGCAAGCCGCACCTAGATGTTCCTCCCTTCAACGGTGTCCGTCACTAGTGTGGCGTTACCGTCTGTACACTTGTAACAGCAACTCAACTACACTTAGTAGTCAGAGTTCTTAAACTCTGTGGTACGTATATTTGCTGAGCAATTTTCAGCATCTATTCTGGAGCATCTTGTGTTATTATAATGTGTTGATATTATTATTATCATATTATTATCATGTGTTGAATATTTGGCTTGGGTGAGAATGTTATTTTGGGAAGTATTTAGGTCTTGTCTTCATGAGATTGTTATGGGATAATTGCCGTATTAAACGATATTTTTTTTTTTCATTTTACAGGTACGTTGTTTGTGGTCTACTCCGGTGAGAGGTAAGCGAGCTGTATGCGTGTGTGCGTGCGTGCGTGCGCGCGCTTGAATTCGTGCGTGTGGCCAGTATATTGTGGCGTCTTTCAGAAAAAGAAACGCTGCAGTTTTTCATGACACCGTAATTCGGCAGACGCCCTTCTCCATTTGAGTTAAAAAGGTAAACGCTGTTCTTGTCTCACGGCCCACGGAAGCTGGACCATTTCTAAATAACATTACCACTTGTTAGAATAAGTGTTCTCTGCAAGGTGTGGCCTCTGTAGCCACCAAACATGTCGACAAGTATGTCAAACATGTTAGTCTGGTGTTCCTGTTCTAGAACGAGTATTGGTGACTGCACTATCTATAGGACTGATCTGAAAGCACGATCATCATGCTTAAGCTTAGTAACCAGGAGTCCAGCAACCAGGAGGCCTGGTCGACGACCGGGCCGCGGGGACACTAAGCCCCGGAAGCACCTCAAGGTAACCTCAAGGTAGTAGTGAGGTGAAGGGGGGGGGGGACGAGGGTGATATGAATGTTTAGTTGAGCTTGATGCTAATTCTTAGTTTCCTTGTGTACGAAATCGCTGTCAATCATGTGTGTGTGTGTGTGGAAGGGGCGGAAAGGGGAAGAGTCCTATCTGCTTATTTTGATGAAAAGGCGGGGCTAGTGAGCTATTATTTCATCGTGTAAACACATCAAGATTAGTACCTCTTGGGAATTATACCCTGCACGACGCAGAACAAAAATAACCAGCAAAAAGGGGCAAGAAATTATGGAGTGTTAAGACGGCGGGCGAAGAAATACGACCATTTGGACGTGACAAATTTTCGCATGAACTTTCGAGGAGACCCAAGAACTGCGAACACTGCTGAAGATGAGCAACATCCCGCATGGCAAGCAACACTTGCCACACAAATGAACGACTGCAGCCATTGTTGTATCTGTGACACAGGACAGTGTTGCATGCATTGTTATATCTTGAGAGAACTACACTTGTGGGTTACCATCTGCGACCAGTTGCAGCCAGCTTCCCAGAGAAGCTGTTTGACCAAGATTGATATCCGAAAGCTGTTTTGATTGGTAGAACGAAGATTATTGAATTTAACATGCACAATGCTCATTGAAGATTGCACACTTAGTGTGTTGATGTCTACCCTTGTGCCATTTATGTTAATGTCATTGCTAAAGACGCTGAGGCAAGAGTGCCTACACTTCCACGTCCTTACTAATCACTTAATTCCTGACGCAAATCCGTCGATTAACTCCATGCGTCTTGAGGCTGTTGTGCGGAAGAGTCGATATTTACCAAGTGTCAATAAAGTAATTGTCGTGCCTGTTACCGTTAGTATAGTTTTGACACTACAATAACATTAATTTCCATTTGTTCTTGTGTTTGGTGTTATTAAGTATGTTAAATCTTCCAGTAAAATAGGTACCTGGGAGTTAGTCAGCTGTCACGGGCTGCTTCCTGGGGGTGGAGGCCTGGTCGAGGACCGGGCCGCGGGGACACTAAAAGCCCCGAAATCATCTCAAGATAACCTCAAGATAACCTCAAATTATTGCTCTAATACTATGTATACAATAGAATGTCTATTGCTTACGTATATTTGCCTGATCTCTGCTCGCCTGCTCTCTGTTCGCCTTCTCTCTGCTCGCCTGCTCTCTGTTCGCCTTCTCTCTGCTCGCCTGCTCTCTGCTCACACTCATTGTATAAATTATGATACTGAACTTGCAGTCAGGAATCCCTCTAGATAGTTTCGGGAACCTAGCCCCGGGTACAGTTTTTATTGGTTCATTGTATTTATTGATAACCTTTTCCACGGACTGAAGTTGGTCATTAAGAAGTTAAAGGCATCGTCTTAGGGACTGGTATTGTTCAGCACTATTCTTTCGATACAACTTTTAGAACGGCCAGGTCCGTGAAAAATATATTCCGAGACGGTGTCAATGTTGAGGTGTAGTTGATGTTTGTGGTTAGTTACACCCCCGGCTTTATAAAGCCGAGTGTTACACCCCCGGCTTTATAAAGCCGAGTGTTACACCCCCGGCTTTATAAAGCCGAGTGTTACACCCCCGGCTTTATAAAGCCGAGTGTTACACCCCCGGCTTTATAAAGCCGAGTGTTACACCCCCTGCTTTATAAAGCCGAGTGTTACACCCCCGGCTTTATAAAGCCGAGTGTTACACCCCCGGCTTTATAAAGCCGAGTGTTACACCCCCGGCTTTATAAAGCCGAGTGTTACACCCCCGGCTTTATAAAGCCGAGTGTTACACCCCCGGCTTTATAAAGCCGAGTGTTACACCCCCGGCTTTATAAAGCCGAGTGTTACACCCCCGGCTTTATAAAGCCGAGTGTTACACCCCCGGCTTCATAAAGCCGAGTGTTACACCCCCGGCTTTATAAAGCCGAGTGTTACACCCCCGGCTTTATAAAGCCGAGTGTTACACCCCCGGCTTTATAAAGCCGAGTGTTACACCCCCGGCTTTATAAAGCCGAGTGTTACACCCCCGGCTTTATAAAGCCGAGTGTTACACCCCCGGCTTTATAAAGCCGAGTGTTACACCCCCGGCTTTATAAAGCCGAGTGTTACACCCCCTGCTTTATAAAGCCGAGTGTTACACCCCCGGCTTTATAAAGCCGAGTGTTACACCCCCGGCTTTATAAAGCCGAGTGTTACACCCCCGGCTTTATAAAGCCGAGTGTTACACCCCCGGCTTTATAAAGCCGAGTGTTGGCTTTATAAATAAGTATCAGACCTGCGCCGCAACACAATTGAGAAAGTAGATGAGGCATAACTCCATCACCTTATAAATTCCACTTAAAATAATTGAAGAAAAGTTGAGAGGTCCTTCCTTGTCCTACCTTAAGGGACTGGGAACCTCGCGACTAAGGTAAGCTACAGGATTATCACGGAGAAAGATACTGGAAACTACTGCAGTAAACAGTTTAACAAATTATCTGACCAAAACACAAGAGTCGACAACTAGTGCTCGAGCGTGAAAGTACATTTAAATAAATACATTTACGCGATTACATTTAGGCGGGTACACGCGCTCACGGTCTCACAAGCGCTTCAAATCCAATAGGATTTCCAGCCGTGTGAGCAATCTTAGAGAGCTTTGATGTTAGTGGCTCCGCCTTGCTAACTAACCGCGAACTGTGATTGAGCTCGTCTAAACTCTCTCACTAGATTACCACCGAATTTCGTTAGTGGGGACGTCTGACCCAACCGCTACTGTTGTTAAGGCTGTACTGGTATATAGTTAGGGCTGTTTGCTGGGAAGCTGATCACTGCAGGCCGAGGTTCAGCTCGTGGGTCCCGCCTCTCTCCTCCTCTTGTCCCATTCATCTGTGCGCCTTGAAGACTGTCGTGTCTGTGATGTGCGCCTTGTAGACTGCCGTGTCTGTGATGTGCGCCTTGTAGACTGCCGTGTCTGTGATGTGCGCCTTGTAGACTGTCGTGTCTGTGATGTGCGCCTTGTAGACTGTCGTGTCTGTGATGTGCGCCTTGTAGACTGTCGTGTCTGTGATGTGCGCCTTGTAGACTGTCGTGTCTGTGATGTGCGCCTTGTAGACTGTCGTGTCTGTGATGTGCGCCTTGTAGACTGTCGTGTCTGTGATGTGCGCCTTGTAGACTGTCGTGTCTGTGATGTGCGCCTTGTAGACTGTCGTGTCTGTGATGTGCGCCTTGAAGACTGTCGTGTCTGTGATGTGCGCCTTGTAGACTGTCGTGTCTGTGATGTGCGCCTTGAAGACTGTCGTGTCTGTGATGTGCGCCTTGTAGACTGTCGTGTCTGTGATGTGCGCCTTGAAGACTGTCGTGTCTGTGATGTGCGCCTTGTAGACTGTCGTGTCTGTGATGTGCGCCTTGAAGACTGTCGTGTCTGTGATGTGCGCCTTGTAGACTGTCGTGTCTGTGATGTGCACCTTGAAGACACACTCCTGAGGTGATGTGTTCTCTTCATCTTATGCTCGTCTTCAGCGCTGCTACTTCTCCACTCTTGTTGCCCAAGCACTTGGGCTGGACGGTAGAGCGACGGCCTCGCTTCATGCAGGTCGGCGTTCAATCCCCGACCGTCCAAGTGCTTGGGCACCATTCATTCCTCCCGTCCCATCCCACATCCCTATCCTGATCCCTTCCCAGTGCTATATAGTCGTAATGGCTTGTCGCTTTCCCCCCGATAATTTCCTCCTTTCACTTCTACTAACATTGTCATCTCTGAGGAGCGGCATCTCCTATCAATGCTAATATCTTGTGACCCGACAAATGTTCATTTTAAATGTCATCTGGATTTGTATGTAATACGTGATTCGTTCTTTCAAGTCTTATACATGTCCTCTGTTTAATAGGTGGAAGGGTGAGAGGGTGGTAGGCTCTTTATATCTCTCATTCTCTTGCTCTCTTTAGCTCCTCACTCTTCTGTACACTCTTTTCCTCTTTGGCCCTCTATTTCACATTCGCTCTCTTGCTCGCTCGCTCTCAGTGTGTGGGGTAACGTTCGAAAATGTGCCGTCGTCATTATATACGAACACTCGCCTCGCCTCATTTCATTATAGTTTGCGTTTTTTACTTTCGTCATTTCCCTGTTTACGAACACATTTCTGTACCAATTTACCCTTTCTCAACAGTGTCTTTTCCGGCAGTGTGTATTGGCCATTGTGTTTGAAATATTCTCTCCAGGCGCGGTATGTCCAGCTGTGTAATTAGCCAGGCCGCAAGAAGTGACCATTTGGGCTGTTGTGGCCAGCGTCTCTGCGGTACTTGGGATGCCCAAGTTTTCTTTTCCATCAGGTTCCTTTCTTTGTTTTATGTCTTTCTGCTCCATGGACGTTGGAGATTATTGCTGCGTTCACTTGTTCCTTGCGGCAGCTGTGTGCTTCCCTGCTTGATACCTGCTTGATGGGGTTCTGGGAGTTCTTCTACTCCCCAACTACTCTAGAGAACTAGAGTTCTACTCTACTCCCTTCTCCTCTTGAACTTTGTCTTGTCTTGTTGTGGCTAATGTTACCTGTGTGATGTGTGGCTCCACCTGGGCTAAGAACACATGTCTGCAAAGAATTTCTTCGCCTGCAGTTGCCTTCTGTTGGGCGTTGACTGTCTTGGGTGTTTTATCATTACTTTTCTTCCTTTCCAGTTGTAATGCTACCTAACTTCCTGTTCCTGTTGCTCCCTTTTCTTTCAATGCCGTCCCGAACAATTGCTTCCGTTTCATTATTTTCATCTATCCTCTTTTCTCCTTTTCCTTTCTACATTGTGTTATTCCTTCTATCTCCTTCATACACTAAACGTTCCTCCTTACTCCTTTTATCCCACTTTTGTTTGTGTCACATTACCCATATTACCAGACTAACTGTAATACTCATATTCAAAACATCCCCCATAACCTTCACCCATTCCATTTTACCCACCTCTCACACCCACCCCCACCCCACACCCAGCTCCACACCCCACACCCAGCTCCACACCCCACACCCTCCACACCCCCACCCCACACACCCACCCCAAACCTTTCCTTCCAGTAAGGGTAAGCAGCAGCGGCCAGTTTTAATTATCACACCGTCGAAAAAAACGAAACCGGATTGAAAAAGTCAAACTCAACTTCCCTCGTCTTCCGACCAAGTCCGACTCAGATTTCCCCTTCAATTTTCTCCCAAGGGTCGTCCCCGGAGCTGTCGTGAGGGAGTGAGGGGAAGTGAGGGAGTGAGGGGAAACTCACAGAAAATGGAATGTGGTGTGAGTGGTGGCTGATAATCACCCCATGTAACTAGAGCGTTTTATTAATGTTAGTACGTGGTTTCGACGCTGTACTAGTTACTGTGGTGTTACGACGTGTTAGTTATTACGATGTTAAGACGTATTAGTTATTACGATGTTAAGACGTATTAGTTATTACGATGTTAAGACGTATTAGTTATTACGATGTTAAGACGTATTAGATATTACGATGTTAAGACGTATTAGTTGACAGGGTTACGACGTGTTAGTCATTACAGGGTTACGACGTGTTAGTCATTACAGGGTTACGACGTGTTAGTCATTACAGGGTTACGACTTGTTAGTTATTACAGGGTTACGACGTGTTAGTTATTACAGGCTATTACAGACAGGTCCGGCAGCAGGCACGCGACAGGTCCGGCAGCAGGCACGCGACAGGTCCGGCAGCAGGCACGCGACAGGTCCGGCAGCAGGCACGCGACAGGTCCGGCAGCAGGCACGCGACAGGTCCGGCAGCAGGCACGCGACAGGTCCGGCAGCAGGCACGCGACAGGTCCGGCAGCAGGCACGCGACAGGTCCGGCAGCAGGCACGCGACAGGTCCGGCAGCAGGCACGCGACAGGTCCGACAACAGGAACACGGCAGGTCCGGCAGCAGGCACGCGACAGGTCCGGCAGCAGGCACGCGACAGGTCCGACAACAGGAACACGGCAGGTCCGGCAGCAGGAACACGGCAGGTCCGACAACAGGAACACGGCAGGTCCGGCAGCAGGCACGCGACAGGTCCGACAACAGGAACACGGCAGGTCCGGCAGCAGGAACACGGCAGGTCCGACAACAGGAACACGGCAGGTCCGGCAGCAGGCACGCGACAGGTCCGGCAGCAGGCACGCAACAGGTCCGACAACAGGAACACGGCAGGTCCGACAACAGGAACACGGCAGGTCCGGCAGCAGGAACACGGCAGGTCCGGCAGCAAGAACACGGCAGGTCCGACAACAGGAACACGGCAGGTCCGGCAGCAGGAACACGGCAGGTCCGGCAGCAGGAACACGGCAGGTCCGGCAGCAGGAACACGGCAGGTCCGGCAGCAGGAACACGGCAGGTCCGGCAGCAGGAACACGGCAGGTCCGGCAGCAGGAACACGGCAGGTCCGGCAGCAGGAACACGGCAGGTCCGACAACAGGAACACGGCAGGTCCGGCAGCAGGAACACGGCAGGTCCGGCAGCAGGAGGCGGAGAAGACGAAGGAGAAAGGCACGATACAAAAAAAAGGATTTAAAATAAGAGATCAAAATGTAAGAGATGTGCGAGCACTTGAAGAAAAGAGCAACGAGGAAGGAAGAGAAGGATTAGCTAATGAAGAGTAGAAACATAACGGAACTCTCCAGTTTTCCTTCTTTCTTTCTTCCTTCCGTGACTTCTTCTTTCTTCCAGTCCCGGGACCATTTTCCAACCTTTTCTTCTGACTTCATTACCCACATTTCTTCATCTCTCCTTTCCATATCGTCCCCTTTTCTCTCCCCTCTTCCTTCCCTCCTATCACCCTCTCACACATCTACCTCCTCCTCCCCTTTCGTGATCCCTCTCCCTCTTGGCCTTTTCCACATCCTATCTCCCTCTGCCCCTCTCCCCATCACTTCCCTTCCACCCCATCCTCCTTTTCTCCTATCGTCCCCTTCCCGCCTCCTCCTTTCCCCCCACCCCCTTCCCGCCCGTCCTGCACACACGAGACCTTTGCCCCAAGAAACGCATTGACATAATATGCGGGCCAAGGAAGCTGTCGCATTAATTATTATATCACTTCCCCTAGAGGGGAGGGAAGTGAGGGGAGACACGTCATGTTCCTGACGAGAGGGAGGGAGTGGGAGGGAGGGAGGGAGGGAGGGAGAGAGAGAGAGAGAGAGAGGGGGGGAGACGGAGGGAGAGGGGGACGCAGGGGAATTATAGTACTGGTAGTGATACTGGTAGTGATACTGGTAGTGATAGTAGTGGTGGTAGTGATAGTATTAGTAGTGGCCTACAAATGATAAGAGAGAAGACGAATTACCTCTTAACAACCAAACTGCACCATTTTCGCGACACGTTCAGTGCCGTGGATGAACACTCAGAGGTCCGTGTTAACACTGTAAAAATACACCTCGAACACCGATTATGTAGGACAGACGTAAATCTGTCCAGTGCCCGGTGCAGTGATGGAGCATCCACCAGAGAAGTGAAGAGCAGAGGTACCATAAGCACAATCAGAGAACACTGTATAAACATCAGAGGTCCGCGGTTGTTCAACGTCCTCCCAGCAAGCATAAGAAATATTGCCGGAACAACCGTGGACATTTTCAAGAGGAAACTAGATTTATTCCTCCAAGGAGTGCCGGACCAACCGGGCTGTGGTGGGTATGTGGGCCTGCGGGCCGCTCCAAGCAACAGCCTAGTGGACCAAACTCTCACAAGTCAAGCCTGGCCTCGGGCCGGGCTTGGGGCTTGGAGTAGAAGCACTCCCAGAATCCCATCAACCAGGTATCAACCAGGTATCAACCACCAGTGCCCGGTGCAGTGATGGATCACCCACCAGTGCCCGGTGCAGTGATCCATCACTCTACAATATATCTAAGGTACAATATAAAAACTCCAGGGACTTACTCTATTACCCAGTAATTAGTTTTATTAATTAATAACCCCTTTTCCCAATCCAGTATTTACCCAGGTCTTTCCTGGATATAAACTTACCCAATTTATATCCAGTGTTTCGTGTGCTACTTTGTGTTGGTGCATTTATTATTGAGGGTTCTATTAGCGTCATAGAACTAACTTCAAGCAGTATTTAACTTTGGTCACATGGGCCTGAGTGACAGGTGCTGATACGAAGTAACTTGGCGCGACCCATGAGTGAAAAACAGCATTCTGCTGACCATAAGAGCCTGAGGCCAGATTCACAAAGCAGTTATGCAAGCACTTACGAACCTGCCCCATCTATTCTCAATCTTTGGCGGCTTTGTTTACAATTATTAAACAGTTAATAAGCTCTGAAGCACCAGGAGGCTGTTATCACAATAACAACAGTTGATTGGGAAGTTTTCATGCATATAAACTGTTTAATAAATGTAACCAGAGCCGTCAAAGACTGAGGAAAGATGTAAGACGTTCGTAAGTAGTTTCGTAACTGCTTTGTGAATCCGGGTCCTGGAACTTTATTCATACTCTAAAGAGGTTACGTTTGGTCTCTTACGGCATGTGGCATTAAATTATTCATGCCTCTGAGCTCTGTTTGTTTACTAACAACTCTGACTTGAATACATTCATATTTTTTCAAGCTTTTCTCGTGTTTGCTTTGACAACAATGATTTGTTGTTAATCCAATCATAATTAAAGTCTACCTTCGTGTTTGTTACCAAAGAATGTGACTTTATTTCATCTATAATTCCCTCAGACTCTTCTAGTGTTCTTAAACAAAGATATGCACGTTTATATAACCTGGGCAAGCCTCTACAGCTGCTATCTTTGTTCCTCTTAGTAGGCTCGTAACTCCTGGTGTGGTGGAGAGGTGAGGGGAGATAACGGGACAGTCTTGAAGATGTTAAGAGACTTGTGTGGTAAACGTGGCATTTACAGTCCGAGAACTTGAAGGTGGGACGGAGGTAGAGGCGTATTCTTCAGACCAGTTGGCATGAGGTACCTGGAGCTTTGCAATTACTTTATTCACTCTCGTATTCTTGAAGATATCCTCACAGTATACCCAAAATTTGCCAGTGCAGGCTACTAAACACATGGCTCTGTATGACTAACCATCCTGCGAGATGAGGACTTGTATTACCACTGCTACCTTATTCAATCTTGTGTTGATGATATCCTCAAAATACATCCGGAGTCTGCCAGTGCAGACCGCTTATCACATGCCTCTGTATGACTAACCATCCTGTGTGATGGGGATTTTTTAGCATCACCTAGTTAGCTTTTTTGACACACTGTACTCCACTTCATATAATCTAGGGTACCTGCACTAATGCAGATATACCTCATGTATTAATAAAAAAAGGAGTATGCTGTATAACATGGGAAACAGATGAACAGCAACTACTACTAGCGCTAAACATCGATGCGAGTCAGAAATACCAAACGTAAAATCGATGTTTACCGAGGCCTGTATTCCTCTACGACAGTGGCGGGCCCGGGTGGTGGTGGGGGGTGGGGGGGGGACTCTGGGGGAGCGGCATGGGGGGTGGAGGGGGTGATGAGGCGTAGCGCAGTGCAGAGGTGGATATCAGGCGCCGCCACTATAACAGCCTGCGTGGTTATCTCAAGTGAGGCGGCTGCTGCGCCATCTTGTGTAGCCTCCGTCATGCTCTGTGAGAGGTAGTTCCTTCTCCATCATCCTTTTCTCGCCTCCTGTTACCCCTCCGCCCCCGGTAAACCCCCCGTCCGCCACGGTAACCCCCGTGTCCTCCCCCGGTAACCCCCCCGTGTCCGCCCCCGGTAACCCCCCCGTGTCCGCCCCCGGTAAACCCCCCGGTCCGCCCCCGGTAAACCCCCCGGTCCGCCCCCGGTAAACCCGCGGTAACCCCCCGGTCCGCCCCCGGTAACCCCCCCGGTCCGCCCCCGGTAACCCCCCGGTCCGCCCCCGGTAAACCCCCCGGTCCGCCCCCGGTAAACCCCCCGGTCCGCCCCCGGTAAACCCCCCGGTCCGCCCCCGGTAAACCCCCCGGTCCGCCCCCGGTAAACCCCCCGGTCCGCCCCCGGTAAACCCCCTGTCCGCCCCCGGTAAACCCCCCGTCCGCCCCCGGTAAACCCCCCGTCCGCGCCCGGTAACCCCCCGTCCGCCCCCAGTTACTGCCTACCGCTCAACGATCATACTGGCTGCTGCTCAATTTTAAATACAGAATCATTCCAAATCTACATAAAATATGTCCATCCAAAAATAATAACTTGAATGTTTTAAGGATTGTAACTGGTGTCACACACACACAAATCACTGCATAAACGAACCAGAATGAAAGAAGTACAAAAAAGGGGAAGAAAGCCCTCCAAGAATAAGGAACCAACCGGGAATAGCTCACAGTACGACATCACTAGGCCCAGTACTCTGGGTCTGTTCGACTCTCTCGTGGACCTTAGTGCCTGTTATCTTCACACATCCAACCACAAGTCAGGGTGAAGTTATCAAGAACTGAACAGTAATAGATAACCAAAGTGGGAAAGGGGAGGGGAGGGGGGGGGGGTTTGAAATAGAAATTTCAGGATGAGCAGAGTTGTGATGGCAAAGTTGAGCTGTGAACTCCACGCGAGAACAGTTTCGCTGATAAAGTGAGACCCAGGAAGCCCAGCCAACACTAGGCCGTGCAGCAAGAGACAAAAACCATCGAGAAAGGGTAGAGGTAAATTACAGGTAATGCAGAGATTAAGCCACACTATCATGGCTCAAAATTAGACATCCATCTGGCCACATCTGAAAATATGGAAATCTGCCCTAATAGTCGTTTAAAAAAAGAATGTTAGAGAAAGGCATTATATTGACTTGACCACTTGGTAATGACCCAAGACGGACAGAAACGTCGTCACTTATTTTCTTTTCAGATGTTTGGGTTGGGTGTCTTTGAGGTTATAAATTAACGTGTAGAATTTCCTGAATATTGTCTTTAGCCAGTAATATACATTTTTCACTCATACTCTGACCTGTTGCCTCATTATCATTCTCCGCTCGGTATCTCCTCTCCTTACGTTAGTGGTGATAAATGTGTCGTTAGATACCAAACTTGACGAGCTCTCGGCAAACATTTTTCATCTTAACAACTTAACTTGTGAAGTGATCAGGTTTCCAGCGTGGACGGGGTCATCCAAGCCCCTTAGATCCCGCTATCCCTATTGCTGTGTTATATATGTCTGCGTGGAGACGGTAGCTAATATCTCTGTGCGATATCGTGTGGTCGACCAATGTATTATCTGTAGAACTTCGTGAGAGACAGAGACAGAGAGAGAGAGAGAGAGAGAGAGAGAGAGAGAGATAGATATAGATATAGATAGATATAGATAGATATAGATATAGATATAGATATAGATATAGATAGATATAGATAGATATAGATAGATATAGATAGATATAGATAGATATAGATAGATAGATATAGATAGATAGATATAGATAGATAGATATAGATAGATATAGATAGATAGATATAGATAGATAGATATAGATAGATATAGATAGATAGATATAGATAGATAGATATAGATAGATAGATAGATAGATAGATAGATAGATAGATAGATAGATAGATAGATAGATAGATAGATAGATAGATAGATAGATAGATAGATCGATCGATCTATCTATCTATCTTGGCCGTAACGCCTCCAGAGAGGGGTCCCGGAGGACGCTTCACGCTCTCCACAAAGACATCAACTTGGAAATCTCTCACTTTCTGCCAAATAACATTTCTCTCACCAAACCTTTTGACAGTTCAACAGAAGCTTTCACTTTTACTTATCCTGCTCTCTTACAACCCCCCCCCTCCCCCTTCTGCTGTTACCTACCCCCCCCCCCTCTGCTCTTACGTTCCCCCCTCATCTGCTCTTAAACCCCCTCCCCTCCTCTGCTCTCTGCCAGTCCTCTGATCTTCCTGATCCGCTCTGCTGACTTCCCTGCTTGCCGTCTGTGCTGGAGCCTGGGGGCCTGCCAGGGGCCAGCAATAATCGGTGACTATCGTCCTGACTGACACACCCATCACTCACTCATTATCGTCTGGCGCTGGTGTCTGTGTGTCGCCGGTCCGGTGACGAGCAGTGCGGGTCTGGCGTCCGTGGTCACCGCTCGCTCACAGTGGAGGAGGTCTTCCCCAGGTCAGTGGTGGCCCAGGGTGCGTCATCATGTTGTAAATAACAAAATAATTAGATCATCTTGGCATATAAATCTTAGATAAGGAGAGGTTGTTCCCACGTGTGGTTATATCTTGGTCGACCAGGTCACAGGTTGACCTGATCGGCAAGTCACATGATCTCTCCTTCCCCCACTTCCCAACTCCTTCCCTCACTCCCCAACTCCTCCTCCCCCTCCACCACTCCTTTCCCCGGAAGTGTTTCCGGGGCTTAGCGTCCCCACGGCCCGGTCGTCGACCCAGGCCTCCTGGTTGCTGGACTGGTCAACCAGGCTTCTCTCTTGCACACTGTGAGGGGTCGGCCAGTTGTGCCTCTTATGTGTAGTGGAAGCGTGTTGAACAGTCTCGGGCCTCTGATGTTGATAGTTCTCTCTGAGTACCTGTTGCACCTCTGCTCTTCAACGGGGGTATTCTGCACATCCTGCCATGCCTCCTGGTCTCAGGTGATGTTATTTCTGTGTGCAGGTTTGGGACCAGCCCCTCTTCTATTTTCCATGTATAAATTGTTATGTATTTCTCCCGCCTGCGCTCAAGAGAATACAGATTTAGGCTCTTTAATCGGTCCCAGTAGTTTAGATGTTTTACTGAACGGATTCTAGCAGTAAAGGATCTCTGCACGCTCCCCAGGTCAGCAATTTCTCCAGCTTTGAAAGGGGCTGTCATTGTGCAGCAGTACTCCACTCTAGAGAGCACTAGCGTCTTGAAAAGTATCATCGGTATAGCATCTCTAGTGAGAAAGGTTCTTGTTATCCAAACTGTAATTTTTCTTGCAGTTGTAACGGCTACTTTGTGTTCTTTGAAGGTAAGGTCTTTCGACATGAGTACACCCAAATCCTTTACATTGCCTTTTCGTTCTGTGTTATGATTTGACTGAGTTTTGTACGTGGTTTCCGTTTTTATATTTTCATTTTTTTCGTAGCGCATGAACTGAAACTTATCTTCGATAAACACCATATTATTTTCTGTAGCATATAGAAAGACCTGATTTACGTCTGATTGGAGGTTTGCTGTGTCCTCTGTTGTCTCCTCTCATAAATATCCTAGTGTCATCTGCAAAGGATGATACAGTATTATAGGTTGTGTCCTTGTCTATGTCCGATATGAGGATGAGAAAAAGTACTGGAGCAAGCACAGTACCCTGGGGGACTGAACTCTTCACGGTTGATGGGCTGGATTTTATTTTGTTGACTATTACACATTGGGTTCAGTTAGTCAGGAAATTGTAGATCCATCTGCCTATTTTTCCGGTAATTCCTTTTGAACACATTTTATGTGCAATAACATCATGGTCACATTTGTCAAATGCTTTTGCGAAATCTGTGTAAATTACATCAGCGTTTTGTTTGTCTTCCATGGCATCTAGTGCCATATCATAGTGGTCCAGCAACTGTGACAGGCAAGAGCGCCCTGTTCTGAAACCATGTTGTCCAGCGTTATGGAGATGCTGTGGTTCCATGTATTTTGTGATCTGACTTCTTAGCATTTCCTCAAAGATTTTTATGATGTGCGATGTTAGTGCTATCGGTCTGTAATTGTTTACCTCTGCCTTATTTCCTCCTTTATGGAGTGGGGCTATCTCTGCTGTTTTTAGTATGTCAGGGATAACGCCAGTATCTAGGCTTTGTCTCCACAGAATGTGAAGGGCCTGCGATAGTGGTTTTTTATAATTCTTGATGAATATGGAGTTTAAAGAATCAGGGCCTCGTGCAGAGTACATAGGCATACTGTTTATGGCTTCTTCAAAATCCAGTGGGGATAGGGTGACGTCTGATATATGATTTGATGTTGGAATCATATCCATGAAAAATTCATTTGGTTTTCAATCTTTATTGTGTTTAGTGGCTCGCTGAAAACAGAATCGTAATGCTTCCTCAGTAACTCGCTCATTTCTTTGTTGTCATCGGTGAAAGTTCCATCTCCCTTTCAAAGGGGCCCGATACTAGATGTGGTTTTTGATCTTGATTTTGCATAGGAGAAAAAGTATTTCGGATTTCTCTCTAATTTCACTGATGGCCTTTTGCTCTCTCTGCCTCTCCTGGGTTTTGTATGATTCTTGTAGCTTTAGTTCCATATTTTCTATTTCTTTGCCTAACTTTCTTCGCCGTTCTTGAGATAGGGTGCGACTCTCAAGTTGTTCCGCGATTCGTTTTCTTCGGCTATAGAGGGAACGACGTTCCCGTTCCAATTTGCATCTCTTCCTCTTTTTTCTTAGGGGTATGCGGTTTGAACATATTTCTAGTGCTACTGAGCTTATTTTTTCCAGGCACTGGTTCAGGTTTGCATTTTCTAGCTGTCCTTCCCAACTTATTTCTGTGAAGTGTTGGTTTATTTGCTCCCAATTTATCTGTTTATTATTGAAGATGAATTTGCTGAAATCTCCTCCACTGGGAATCGGGACTGATTTTGAAGGTCAGAAGGCCCCATGCTTGTCAGAACTTCAGTTAAGTTGTGATCTGAGTAACAGGTATTTGTTATCATTGTTCTTGATTAATTCATCATTACTGGTGAAAATAAGGTCCAGCGTGTTCTCCTTCCTAGTTGGTTCTACTATTTGCTGGTTTTAGGCAAACCTGTCGCACATCTGTAGCAGGTCATTTGCATGTGCCTGTTCATTTAGGCTACTCCCTGGTATTCTTTCTGATATTACTGTATTAGCCAGGTGCTTCCATTTCAGGTGCCGTAGGTTGAAGTCCCCAAGCAGGATGATGTTCGGAGCTGGATTTGCGAGGTTTTCCAAGCAGTGCTCTATTTTCATTAGTTGGTCTTTAAACTGCTGGTGATTTGCCTCCAGTGACTTACATACAAGGACAATAACTTCATTTAAAATCTCTCTTTTGATTATCCAAATAGAGATTTTGATAATCCCTCCCCCACTCCTCCCCCCCCTTCCTCCCCTCCCCTACTCCTTCCTCCCCTCCCCTACTCCTTCCTCCCCTCCCCTACTCCTTCCTCCCCTCCCCTACTCCTTCCTCCCCTCCCCTACTCCTTCCTCCCCTCCCCTACTCCTTCCTCCCCTCCCCCACTCCTTCCTCCCCTCCCCCACTCCTTCCTCCCCTCCCCCACTCCTTCCTCCCCTCCTCCACTCCTTCCTCCCCTCCCCCACTCCTTCCTCCCCTCCCCCACTCCTTCCTCCCCTCCCCTCCCCCACTCCTTCCCACGATCGTGGGGCTTTTAAATTTACTGTCAAGTTTTCAGGCCTTGAATTTTTCTCAAGTTACGAAGCCCCGTTGTTAATGTTATTGTTCCAGCCCTCCTCGTTGTTGCTCCTCTCCCTCCTCCTCCTCCTCCTCCTCCTCCTCCTCCTCCTCTTCCACCTCCTCCCTCCTCCTCTGCTGCAGTCGCCGCCCTCACCCCCTCCCAGCCGCGGCCCTTCTCCTCCCAGCCGCGGCCCTATTTTACTGCTAGGTAACGGGCATAGGTTGAAAAAAACTCTGCCCATTGTTTCTCACCGGCGCCCGGGATCGAACCTGGGACCACAGGATCACAAGTCCAGTGTGCTGTCCGCTCGGCCGACCGGCTCCCGTATATGCCTAGTGATCACAGTGAACCACAAGGCATTGTCCCCTCCGGTTAAATGTATTGTGCTAATACGGCGATTACTACATTATTGAAGAGGTATATTACCCAAGATTTGTCGTTTGCAAGATATGAACATACCAGTCTGGTTTGCCAGTTCGTATAGTGTGTGAATGTATATTTAAACTAAAGAATAATAAACCTGAGATATCATACTATATCTTGATATATCGTCCTTATGGTGCAATGATTATACCATCCTCGTCTCCCAGAGAAGAGGCGCGTGTTCGAGCCCCAGAGTGGTTTGACTGGGTATCTATTCTTCACTTTTCCTTCTATTCTTCCTCCTTAAGAACCTGGTTATAAAACAATTGATGGACTGTGTTATTGGGGATAGTGTTTGGGTAAGGCTTGAGAATGAGCTACTGTGAGCGGAGCTCTCCGTAGAGAACAAGAGTCAGACAACTTCTCTTCTTTCCTCCAAGAGTGTAAAGAAAGACGAGCAATTTATAGAAGTTCACCCTTGCAAGTGCAATCCCACCCGGCCATCGTTTTCTTTATTTCAAGAGCAGACTGGAAAACTCCTGTTTTTGCTTCCTATAAGGATGATTACAGGCGAGTGGGAGAGAGTGCGGTTATCATGCGGGGCCTCCCTCGGGGAGCAGATTAGAACAAGGGGGAGGAGAGGGGAGAGGTTGCCAGGGGAGGAGAGGGGAGAGGTTGCCAGGGGAGGAGAGGGGAGAGGTTGCTAGGGGAGGAGAGGGGAGAGGTTGCCAGGGGAGAGGGGAGAGGTTGCCAGGGGAGGAGAGGGGAGAGGTTGCCAAGGGAGGAGAGGGGAGAGGTTGCCAGGGGAGGAGAGGGGAGAGGTTGCCAGGGGAGGAGAGGGGAGAGGTTGCCAGGGGAGGAGAGGGGAGAGGTTGCCAGGGGAGGAGAGGGGAGAGGTTGCCAGGGGAGGAGAGGGGAGAGGTTGCCATGGGAGGAGAGGACAGAGACTATGTACTCACCGTGATAGACTCGCCTAGATATGCTTGCACGGTTGAGTTAGGCTCCTAGCCCCGCCTTGCGAACGTTCTTATAGTAATGCAGTGACTAATCTCTTATATTTACCTTTAAGACTTTGAATCGAATTAGCGTAAACGGCTTCTATTCGACTTGTACGAGAGAGAGAGAGAGAGGGGAAGAGAAGGGGGGAAATGGAGAGTGGGATGCTAAAGACGGGAACAGCAACAAGGGGATAATGAATTAATGGAGATGGAGAGTAGGTGGGAAAGGAATAACTCTGAGAGCAAATAACTAGGGATAAAAAGAAACAGGAAGAGGGAGTGATAGAGTTGAGAAGATGAAGAGGAGAGAGAGATATGAGGGGAGGAGAAAGAGATAAGGGGAGAAGGAGAAACAGAAGAGCATATGAGGAGAGAAAACAAACGTGGAAATGGCAAGGGGAGAAGGGAGATAAAGGAAAGAGAGGGGACGGGAGGTATAACTGGTTAGCGATGATAAAATATGAGGGGTAGAGGTAAAGTGAGGGGAGGGAAGAGAACACGAAAGGACAGGAGGAAGAGAGGCAGGGAAAGGAGAGGAGAGGAGAGGAAGAGTGGGTGATATAAAGGGAAGGAAGTAGAATAGAGATGAACTAGCCAGAAAGCTAATTAAGAAACTCCATGTAAAGTAGCTCGTCTCAAGTCATGCTGGGAGAGGTCGGTAATGTGGGAAAGGTCGGTGATCTGCATGGACCATACCGCCTTAGTGTGTGTGTGTGGGGACCGTTGGTGTGCGTGTGTATCTGAAACACTGAAATCTACACTAGCTTTCCCTCTATCATACTCAGCCCGACCTCCTAGGATTGCACCAACGTAAAGAAACTGTCGTGTTAAAGTGGCTTGATCCTAACCTACCAGAGGACCCAAAACAGAAAACGGGACAGTATGTCAATGTCGCGAGCCGCTATCATTTTCTAATACGAGATTTTTTGGCCTTAGGTAAAGTATGGGTCAAAATGTAAGGGAGTATTAGGAGGACATAGACCGTCTTCGGTCTAGGGAGCCGGTCGGCCGAGCTGACAGCACGCTGGACTTGTGATCCTGTGGTCCTGGGTTCGATCCCAGGCGCCGGCGAGAAACAATGGGCAGAGTTTCTTTCACTCTATGCCCCTGTTACCTAGCAGTAAAATAGGTACCTGGGTGTTAGTCAGCTGTCACGGGCTGCTTCCTGGGGATGGAGGCCTAGTCGAGGACCGGGCCGCGGGGACACTAAAAAGCCCCGAAATCATCTCAAGATAACCTCTCAAGATCTCAAGATAGTAGTGAAGAAGAAGAATATATGGCTGGTACAACAAGCAGACTCCAAGATGTTACTCCTTATCAACGTAAACTCGCCTTGAATTATCTCTCGAGAGTTTCCATCACCTGTGTTGATGTTATCAAATGTAAACTGTGCCAGCACAACTATTTCCAGCCTTTGCACTACTGTGTGTTGCAATGTGAAAACAAATTCAGAATTTAGAAGTCGCTATAACACATTTTCAAGGAATGTCTTGAATACTTCATTGACATTCTTGTACTACCATATATTTTAGTCCAGCACCGCAGGTGTGTAGTGTGGGAAGGTCATGCAGGTGACCTTTGACCCCCTCAAGGGCGCGGGGGTGAAGGGAAGGGAACTTGCAGGAGAAAACGCCAAGCTAGGCTAATTCAAATTATATATATCAAGTTCACAGTAAATATAAAGTGCTTAGCCAAGATATCACTGGTCCAGTATGTGAAGTCATTATGTGAGTGTCTCACACATAATGCCACGCCCCCTACATGTGTTGGCTCCGTAATAAAATTATTATACTTGCAAAAATTTTTTATTGAGTTTTCAATATATATTTATTTTATTAAACTTTTCAAGTGATGTTATTTTGTACATTGTCACATCTACTTAATCGAAATCCTCAGATTAGGCAAAATTGTAATTAATTTTGTCAATAAAGTTGTTAGTAATAATCTTGTTGTGGTGTAAAGAATTATCTCGGGAAGCTCATATGGAACCTCTTCCCCTAATACTTCCCAGTCGTAGGTTATGTTCCGCTTCTAAGATGTTTTCCAATAACTGTTATTGGGAGCAATCATAAGTGGTTCACCAATAACTTAGGCCTTCTGATTTATTAAATAGACTTGAGCGGGAAATATTATCTGCACGTTCTCCAGGTCAGCAACTTCGTCAGCCTAAAATGGAGAAGGGTGATGAGGCGGTTTTCAAGGCCCGACGTACTGGCTGAAGTCGATGTTTTGACACGTGTGGTGGTACAGTGGCTCTTGCTGGGGTTGACATTGTGAGCCCCGTTATGTGCCTCTGTAACCTCTTCTACTGCTGCTCACAGGGTGGGTATTGGGTCCATTACCGCTCACAGGGTGGGTATTGGGTCCATTACCGCTCACAAGGTGAGTATTGGGACCATTACCGCTCACAGGGCGAGTATTGGGTCCATTATCGCTCACAGGGCGAGTATTGGGCCCATTACCGCTCACAGGGTGAGTATTGGGTCCATTACCGCTCACAGGGTGGGTATTGGGTCCATTACCGCTCACAGGGTGGGTATTGGGTCCATTACCGCTCACAGGGTGGGTATTGGGCCCATTACCGCTCACAGGGTGAGTATTGGGACCATTACCGCTCACAGGGTGAGTATTGGGACCATTACTGCTCACAGGGTGGGTATTGGGCCCATTACCGCTCACAGGGCGAGTATTGGGACCATTACCGCTCACAGGGTGGGTATTGGGACCATTACCGCTCACAGGGTGAGTATTGGGACCATTACCGCTCACAGGGTGAGTATTGGGACCATTACCGCTCACAGGGTGAGTATTGGGACCATTACCGCTCACAGGGTGAGTATTGGGACCATTACCGCTCACAGGGTGAGTATTGGGACCATTACCGCTCACAGGGTGAGTATTGGGACCATTACCGCTCACAGGGTGAGTATTGGGTCCATTACCGCTCACAGGGTGAGTATTGGGTCCATTACCGCTCACAGGGCGAGTATTGGGCCCATTACCGCTCACAGGGCGAGTATTGGGACCATTACCGCTCACAGGGCGAGTATTGGGTCCATTACCGCTGAGCTTGGCATGCCTCCTGCAGTAGGCCAAGAGGAACCCGGCCTACCTCTTCACCCTTCACGGACGGCCAAATACCAAAATGTAAAAATAACACCAAGACTTTTATTGTTCCTTCGAAATCCTTAACTAAACGATGCGAACCATTGCCAGTGCAGCCGGGACTTGCTGGACGTCTTGGTGTTGGACTTAACGACCACAGACAGGAAGGAGAGATAAAAAAGGGAGATGATAAAGCTGGGTTGACGACACAATGGGGTAAGAAATTTATATAATGAAAAGACACCACACAGGCCACGAGTCTGACGAGAATTTTATATAAAAAGGATTTTTATGGTATCTTGGAAACTTGTCAATTTCTCTCCGAGGCGGGGAGAGATTTTTGGGGGGACAAGGGAGAGGAGAGAGGTTGGTAGAGTTGGTGACCTGTAGGGAAAAATGAGAAGGAATGGAGGGAGCGAAGGTGGAGATAATCACGAGAGACAGAGAGAGGGAGGGAGGGAGGGAGGGAGAGGGGGTCGAAGGCTTGCTCTCCGCTGAGAACACTTGCCCTCCTCCCTACCGGAATACCACCAAGACCGTCTCCAAAAATTGAGAGAGGTTGAGGAGTGAGAATATCCCGGGGCTGAAGCAGGACAGGCGAGGAATACATCAGTGCGGGAGCCTCGCTTGCCTGGTTCATACCTGCTTGATGGGGTTCTGGGAGTTCTTCTACTCCCCTACTCTCTACTGACTTGCGAGAGCTTGGTCCACCAGGCTGTTGCTTGGAGCGGCCCGCAGGCCCACATACCCACCACAGCCCGGTTGGTCCGGGCTGTGGTGGGTAATGGGTATTAATCCAAAGCACTGCCCCACCGTGTATTAATCCACAGTGTGCGGCTGGCAGTGCCTTTGTCGTTGATACCACAGCTATCTTAGTACCACAACTTCCGCTAATACCGCCAATACCACCAATACCACAACTTCGCTAATGTAACACCATAAAGGTGTTTAGTTGTATTTTATTTAATATTTTATATAGAACATGAGTCAGCCAGACTAGATCTTGAGAGGCGCCAGGTTGTCTGGCCCCAGTAATTAAAAAGTCACACCTTGAGCGTTAATGACCACACGTTGACCAGGGATCAGGTCATGTGAATTGACCTTGCTGCTGCTGCTAAGCTGATAATTGCAGACGGCTGGCTGGGTTGGTCCCATCAAACAAGCCGCTGTTTAAGGTGTGGTAGGTAGAGAACCTTAGGCTATCTCATGGGAAGGAGTTTAGCTACCAGGTCCCCCCATAAATACCCTGGAACTGAACATTCGAGAGCACAGAATAGGATCAGCAGACAGCAAGCGAGACGGGGGGGAATCTGCTTGTCAACTGTAGCCCCCCCCCCCCATCTATCCAAACTTAGTCTGTCCTTGGTGAATTTGAACGTTAAGGTGACTTATTTTATGTTTTCCAGACTTAAGGTGTTGTGTAATTTCAGGGGCAGACAGCCGTAGTGGCCTCAAGGTCTTGTGTGGCGACTCACATAGTATGTTAATCTTGGCATAGTGAACATTGTGTTAAATTGCTTGGATTGTAATACTTATCATGTTAAATGTACTTGATTAACTTTCTTTTAATCTGACTTTAATTGTGTTTCCTAGATCTTGGATTTTCTGATATATTGCAAGCTAGAGTGTGGATCACACTCAGGTCACTGACTTGGAGTATGAGTACATGCTTACAGCAAATAATACATGAGACATAACATTTGCTAACCGCTTAAGAGTACAGACAAGTTCCATTCCTTGTCTTGGATGTCCTGAACTAGAATGGATTGAACTGACCACACCTCGCTACTTCCAGACTCCACTCCTTCCTCACACCATCCTCACCCTTCTCTTCCTCACTCGCCCCAAACCCTCACTCATAATTCATTATTCATTTTTTTCATTCTCAATTTCCGATACGTTACACCAATACCACCAATACCACAACTACCACCAATACCACAACTACCACCAATACCACAACTACCACCAATACTACAACTACCCACCAATACCACAACTACCCCACCAATACCACAACTACCACCAATACCACAACTACCACCAATACCACAACTACCCACCAATACCACAACTACCCACCAATACCACAACTACCCACCAATACCACAACTACCCCACCAATACCACAACTACCACCAATACCACAACTACCCACCAATACCACAACTACCCACCAATACCACAACTACCCCACCAATACCACAACTACCACCAATACCACAACTACCCACCAATACCACAACTACCCCACCAATACCACAACTACCACCAATACCACAACTACCACCAATACCACAACTACCACCAATACCACAACTACCACCAATACCACAACTACCCCACCAATACCACAACTACCCACCAATACCACAACTCCCCCACCAATACCACAACTACCACCAATACCACAACTACCACCAATACCACAACTACCACCAATACCACAACTACCACCAATACCACAACTACCCACCAATACCACAACTACCACCACCAATACCACAACTACCACCAATACCACAACTACCACCAATACCACAACTACCACCAATACCACAACTACCCACCAATACCACAACTACCCACCAATACCACAACTACCCACCAATACCACAACTACCACCACCAATACCACAACTACCCACCAATACCACAACTACCACCAATACCACAACTACCCACCAATACCACAACTACCACCAATACCACAACTACCACCTTCTCTGATGATGACTATTCTTCTAGTTCTCTTCGTTTAGGAATTAAAGATGCATATTCTTGCTTTACCAGACACTTGTTTCGTTAAGTTTTGTGTGCAATAACACCATGGTCATATTTATTGATAGTAGTAGTAGGCGTCCACCCGTCTCAGAAGAGTCACTCTGGCTGGCGTCTAGAGTGGCTTCTCCAGTCAACCACCAAATCTCGATTTAGAAATTCAACTATTAAATTCAACAAATTCATAATTCGATTTCCACTTAATTACCAAGATTTCGCGAAAGTTTTTTTGTTAGAAGCGTTCGCGAAGTTTTTGTATATTACATCAATGTTTTGCTTGCCTGCCATGGCATCTAAGGCCACCATGGAGGGTCTAGCAAGTGTGTGAGGCAGGAACATTCTCTGAACACTGTCGTCCAGGGTTATGTAGACGTGACCCGTGTGTGTTATCTTACTTCCTACCACTCTCTAGATGGTTATCACGTGCAGTGTTAATGCTATCGTCCTACACCATTTGGTGTCTACTTTACTACCTCCTTTGTGGAGTGGCGCGATCTCTGGAGTTTTAATTAAACGTGTCTGGGAATACATCACTTTCTAGGTTCCATCTCCAGGTGCTGTATACGGCGTTTAATAGTGTTTTCTGCACGTCTCGATGAATATAGAGTTCCAGGAATCTTGGAGACAATTGTCTATGGCTACAGAAGAAACATGAGGGGACAGACAGACAGACAGACACAGACAGACACAGACAGACACAGACAGACAGACAGACAGACAGACAGACAGACAGACAGACAGACAGACAGACAGACACAGACAGACAGACACAGACAGACAGACAGTCACGGCGGGCCGGTGGTTGAGCGGACAGCACGCTGGACGCGTGATCCTGGGGTCTCGGGTTCGATCCTGGGCGCCGACGAGAAACAATGGGCAGAGTTTCCTTCACCCCTAATGCGTCTGTTACCTAGCTGTAAATAGGTACCTGGGAGTTAGTCAGCTGTCACAGGCTGCTTCCCGAGGTGTGTGTGGGGTGTGGGGAAAAAAAATAGTAGTAACAGTTGATTGACACTTAAGAGGCAGGCCGAAAGAGCAGAGCTCAACCCCCTCAAGCACAAGTAGGTGAATACAGGCAGACTGAGACTCTCCACCCCACTTTCCCTTCACCAATAATTTAAGACTTAGTATTCAGCAAGGCTAAAGTTGGCCACTGAGCGAGCAGGGACCAGAGTGAGGCGTTTATGAGTGGAGCAACTCTTGGGTCTGGAGCCTGTGGCAGACCTGGTAACTGTAGCTCCCCGCCCAGGGTTCATCATTGTACGCTTAATAATTACACTAATAAGTGTACGTAGGTCTACCGGTAACAGCCACACTGTAGACCGGTAACACTGTAGACCGGTAACACTGTAGACCGGTAACACTAGACCGGCAACAGCCACACTGTAGAACACACCACTGTTGACCACACCACTGTTGACCACACCACTGTTGACCACACCACTGTTGAACACACCACTGTTGACCACACCACTGTTGACCACACCACTGTTGACCACACCACTGTTGACCACACCACTGTTGACCACACCACTGTTGACCACACCACTGTTGACCACACCACTGTTGACCACACCACTGTTGACCACACCACTGTTGACCACACCACTGTTGACCACACCACTGTTGACCACACCACTGTTGACCACACCACTGTTGACCACACCACTGTTGACCACACCACTGTTGACCACACCACTGTTGACCACACCACTGTTGACCACACCACTGTTGACCACACCACTGTTGACCACACCACTGTTGACCACACCACTGTTGACCACACCACTGTTGACCACACCACTGTTGACCACACCACTGTTGACCACACCACTGTTGACCACACCACTGTTGACCACACCACTGTTGACCACACCACTGTTGACCACACCACTGTTGACCACACCACTGTTGACCACAACACTGGCCAATACTTTAAAAGCTTCAATTCTTTTTTATATTTTGTTTACAAATTTAATGGATATACCCAAACTTCTAAATATAATTAGCAATAAATTAATCTGATTAAATAATTGCTGAGAATCAACTAATATCCATAAAATGTGATGAAAACATGTTATAGTTATTTAATATAAGTGAGATAATGTATTAACAAGATGTTTTGTGTATTCCAGCAGGTAAGGTGTTGATGCTGCGGCCCTTAACACGCCGGATGAAGGGTCTAACTCCTTCCTATGGTCCCGGTAACACTGTTGAAGGGTCTAACTCCTTCCTATGGTCCCGGTAACACTGTTGAAGGGTCTAACTCCTTCCTATGGTCCCGTTAACACTGTTGAAGGGTCTAACTCCTTCCTATGGTCCCGGTAACACTGTTGAAGGGTCTAACTCCTTCCTATGGTCCCGTTAACACTGTTGAAGGGTCTAACTCCTTCCTATGGTCCCGGTAACACTGTTGAAGGGTCTAACTCCTTCCTATGGTCCCGGTAACACTGTTGAAGGGTCTAACTCCTTCCTATGGTCCCGGTAACACTGTTGAAGGGTCTAACTCCTTCCTATGGTCCCGGTAACACTGTTGAAGGGTCTAACTCCTTCCTATGGTCCCGGTAACACTGTTGAAGGGTCTAACTCCTTCCTATGGTCCCGGTAACACTGGTGAAGGTAAGTTTGCCAG